>NC_071102.1:24140000-24440000 GCF_024256425.1 Clarias gariepinus | reverse complement strand
TGTTAAGCAGCTCCGCAATAAATTTTAGCATTTGCGCTAACTGATTAGTAAATCGTTATTTCATGTGTAAAAATCAGGAATCAAAGTTTGTGGTCAAACAAATCGTTTTTATTTAAATTTTAATCAAAATTGTAATAATTTCAAAATATGTTAATACTTGTAATAAGTTTATTTCTGTTTTTTTTTTATTATTAAATTTATTCCAACTTAATTAACAGCACTAACTAACTTTGGTTGATAACTTCATTTAACAGTTTTTATCTCTGCATATTAAATTGTATATATTCAGTATGTTTATTTACGAATGTATACGATAACGTGGTTTGTTTAAAAACATGTGCTTAATACTTTTTGTAGCACATCAAAGTGAATTTTGAAATATGTTTTCAAAGTAAATGCATAATTTACTTTGTGATTGATTGCTTTTTATTTTATTCATAAAAAAAGGCTCAAAAATATACACACCCTTAAGTACACACCACAGCTTTATCCAGGCTGTGGAGTTCTAATTTCTTCTGTTATCTATTTTCCCACACACGCACATTGGACATTTCCACTGAGGTCCATGGCCAGGGCGCTTGTGAGCACCTGTGTGTATGCGCGCGCGAGTGTGTGTGTGTGTGTGTGTGTATGTGGAGCTCAGTGCCAGCTCAGATTTAAGGGCTGAGCCAAATGCGCAGAATCAGTGCTGATGAATCATTTTTCTGGGTTTTATCCGAGTCCCTTTTATGCCTGTGTGTAATATGCTGGTTTATTTTACACCTTCATTTATTCATGTGAAGTTATCCAAGAGCCTTAAAAAGTAAAAAAAAAAAAAAGGCTATGTTGGCTGTGTTGATGTTTTAGAGTAGAAACCAGATCTTGCCCTTGCGGTCATTTGTAGGCATTAAACTGCCCTTGTCTTTGTGTGTGTGTGTGTGTGTGTGTGTGTGTTGCAGCTTCCTGCTTGTGTTCAGCTGCCTGGTGCTTTCCGTCTTCTCCACTATTCCCGCTCATCAGGAAACTGCCAACCAAGGCCTCTTCATCTTGGTAAGAAGTAGCGTACTTTAACATTGTCCGCTTTCATATGCATAGAATTAAAGAAACATAAGCAGCGTAATGTGTGTTTATCCTACACTTACCTGATTGGAAGGAAACTACCAAACAGACTAATTACTTAATTCATGTCTACCAACTGCTTTATCCTGGTCAGTTTCCGGAGTCTGTCCAGACACACACACACACACACACACAGGAGCTTTTTCATGTACTTAATCCTATGATATGTTTTTGGGAAGTGGAGGAAACCAGTGAACTTGGTGGAAACCATATAGACATATGAGATCATGTGAAACTCCACCCAAGCAGGAACTTGAGCTCAGTATTGAACCTGGAGCCGTGAAGCAGAAGCTTCACCGTGCCACCCATAGCTAACTGACAGACAGACAGACAGTCCAAATGTGATTAAATAATTAAAGAACCGTAGATGAATGGGTTTACTTTTTTTTCTTTCCTAAATAACCTTTTTTTTGATTGATGGCTCAATCTGTGGCATTGCGTAACAAAGCATTCAACAGAATATCTGTTAAAATATTATACTGGTAATCTATTGTATTTTGTATCGTCTTAAACCAGCAAAAATATTACACCTTATGTCATGACATTGCTAGTACTGTATCTTGCCTTACCTTAAGAAGTAATTTTTCTAAAGTAAAGATCTTGTTTTGTCTCCAAAGTTGGTCTCGGTCTAGTTGCTTTTTTTTCGCGTGCACACTGTCCCACTATGGCTTCCGAATCCAAAATGCAAACGAACACCGTTTTAAATATGCGAGAAAGCTTTTCTGCGGAACAATGTATATACCTTTAGCTTGTCGTTTTAGAGGTGTGTCCTAAACCGTGGTGAATACAAGGCAGTTTTAATTAGCAAGCAGTATAGAATATGCCTTGGTTGCATCTCCTTTTTGCAGCACATCATTTTTTACAAAGTGCATTAATATTTAGTTGACAATTTTTGTTACTCCGTAAGCATAAACAAGGCATTCATTAAAAGAATCGAAGTTTTTTTTTTAAATTTGTAAATGTTTTATTTATACTTTATTATTTGCAATAATGTCTAAAGCTTAAGACTGATTGGCAGGTTGCAGGATGCGCAAGTCTATCATGTTTTTCTTCTGCCTACAGTATGCTTAATTCTTGTTTTTCCTGCGGGCGTGTTGCACACAGAAAGAGCAGAGTAAGCACGGCGCAGGATTCAGGTGTCTTGAATTCGTAATCCTACCAGCAATAATATCCATTTAGCCATTATGAAGTGCTTTTGCAGGGGGTAATGGAAGCTTTTCTCCTGCTCTGTTCCCCTCTGATGATGATAAAAAAATAGAAAAAAATGTTGCCTGGCTTCTATATCAAAACAATTACCCTATGGGGTCAATAGGATGCCTATACAGCATGTGTCTGTGTATTTATATTTAACCTTTATTGTTTATAGTGCACTGTCAATCAAGCGTTTGTTTGATGTTGGATCGGAGAGACCTGGGCATATAAAATTGCAGTAAAGTGTTTTTATTAAAACACAAATCAAACAAATCCAATGAACAGGCAAGGTCAAAAAGATGACCGAACAAAACTAGAAGGAAAAAAAAAAACCTGGGAATAATATATATATATATATATATATATATATATATATATATATTTATATGAATATATATATATATGTGAATCTGGATCTCGCATACTGTATATTTGGTGCTGTAATCCATGCTGGTCATATTTCTATGGCCCTATGATGCATTGTGGGTTGTGAGTTCCTTATTCAGTAGGCGTCAGCTGAAACCAGCACTGATGTGACATGTACAGTATAAATACATTAATGCGCAACTAAATCCAGAAGGGTTTTCTTGCGCTTAAATTGGATTGCGCATGCATTCCAGAGCAGCCAGCTTCACAGTATCGCTGTTGTTCTTTCGATTGCTTTCGTTAAGGTGTTTGTAAAAAAGGACCATCTGATCCACACATTCAGCGTGGCACAGGATGTCCTTCCTGACATATCCCACTCATTAAATGGGATGCTCTGCATCCAGTGATAGAGTTTTAGGCATTGGCTGGGAATCGAACCCGGGCCTTCCACTAAGCCGCCAATACCCTGACCAACATCGTATGTTATTGTCAAAAAGAATTCAAATTCAAATTTTGTATTTGTCACGTACGCAACCATACATACTATGAGATGTGGTGAAATGCTTATAGGACTTTAAACAAGGAATAAAAAGATAAGAAGACGTAAATTGCTCTAGAAAGAAGATAACATATAAAATAGAAGTATATAAAATGTATAATGTAAAAAATATCAAATGTATAAATTATACACTGAATTACACATGGAATATAAAGTATAAGAAATTATCGATCACCACTAAAGCCAATAGTTCTTTTTGCTCCTTCTTGTTCTTCCTTGTTTAAGTGTCCTAAGTCCCTCATTGCCGCCTATATACTGTATAACACTCAGAACAGTCCATATGTTAAATTGTATACGAGAGGAGGAGGGAGGGAGCGTTTTTATAAACAGCATAAACATCCTATTACAAATAGTCGGTACAAGAACAAGCGTGGACAAATTAAAAATCTATCAGCTAGCACAGCGGGGAAGTCAAAGCTCAGTGTCAAGATGAGTTTTGAGACATTTGGAGGCGTTTGAGGAGGTAAAACGTCACCATTTCATTATGATCCTACAGGGGGCGCACTCAGAACCATTACACATTTTCATCACGCGTTGTAGGAGTGAATTATTGGCCAAGTTTGTTTAGAAATTATAATTATTGCGGTTGACAGAGATATGTGCTGCTCAGTAATAAAAATATTTGCTTAATTTAATTTAAAGTTAAATGTTAAACTTTTGTATTTAAATTTGTATTGTTTAAATGCTGTGCTATAAACGAATGTTATAAGGAACGGGCTATGTTAAATTACTCATTCAACTTTTTTTAAAGGTTTTAAATAAAAATCTTTAGAAGAGAATGTAATATTGAATCGGAATATTTATAAAATTGTGATTTGAATCGAATGGGCATTAAGGTATTGTGATAATATCGTATCAGTTGGTGACTTGTGATTCCCATCACTACTCTGTACAGTATAGGAATATGAATGGGAATAAGGGGATGGTGTAACCTTGGGGTAAAATAAAAAGGGGGTGGTAAAAGTTTTTGATGTATCGCATCATGCTCATCATCTCAACATAAAATCATCATATTATTGGAAAAGTTTTCAGTTCTAAGGTCAAATATTATTTGATTCTGGCGATGGTCAGTATTTTTTTTTAACATGTTTTGTGAGCAGGACAGTTATGTGATGGCTTGTTTGCTACCCACCTGCATAATACTAATTATGAAAAGATTATCTTTTATTTGTGCATGCCACATTAATAATTAATATTAATAATAATTAATTAATAAAACTAATAATTAATAATTCCATTAAAAAAATCTACCACTAGCCAGACCTTGTCTTTGCTGGTGTGTGTATTGTATAATTGATTAACGAAGCGAGATGAGGTTAAAAAGTAAGCGCTGTATTGCAAACATGTTTTTCATGATAATATTTCTGTAAATCATACAAGTGAAAAAATATCAGCTAACAGTAATTAATCATTGTTTGTATTTTTTGCTCCAGAACTAGAAGAAACTTTTCTGTAAATAATGATCGCATTGTAGTATCAATGTTTTTGGGTCTTTTTTTTTTTCATCATAATTCTTGATTTATTTATTTGTTTTTACATATTTTTAAAAAGATGAAAGAAAAAGCTTTGCACTATGGGTGTCTTCTTTGCCGTGTGTCCTGTAGGAGTTTGTGATGATCGTGGTGTTCGGCTTAGAGTACATTATCAGGGTTTGGGCCGCCGGCTGCTGCTGTCGCTACAGAGGATGGCAGGGCCGTCTCCGTTTCGCGAGGAAACCCTTCTGCGTTATAGGTAAAGCCTGGATTTACATCCGATTATGACCTTTCACACTTTACTCTGAAAAGTCTTGACCTTGCTCGCTGTCTATGTGCGTTTTCCCTCCACGTCTGTAGATTTTATAGTGTTCGTGGCGTCGTTGGCCGTGATAGCGGCGGGAACGCAAGGAAACATCTTTGCCACGTCGGCTCTACGCAGCATGCGCTTCCTACAGATTCTGCGCATGGTGCGCATGGACCGCCGAGGTGGCACCTGGAAACTACTCGGCTCTGTGGTGTACGCACACAGCAAGGTAAATACACACACACATGTACACACATAGGCAGTTAAACTTCCCTTAGCCCCGTTTCAGTTTCATTCGTTTCATTATGGAATTTGGCAGATGCCGTTATCCAAAGCGACTTACATTCTTCTCTTATTTGTACATTGTTACATTCTTATCTAATTGACCAGTTGAGGGTTAAGGGCCTTGCTCAAGGGCCCAACAGTGACACCTTGGTAGTGGTGGTGGGATTTGATCCTGACACCTTCCAAAATGAAGTCCAAAGCTTTTTTAGTATAGAAGAACCATTTTTTATTCCAAATGTTAACTGGGAAAACAACATAAGCGCTTCCACTTAATAGTTATATTAATATTGGGTTATTTTATGGATTTTTATGTGCTAGCAAATCAGGTTTTGATTTATTTCACCAATCAAATCTTTATTCCTAATACAGTCCACAGATTGCACACAGAATTCTAAGATAATAAAATTTCTCACTGCCATTTTTGTATTGAAATATTGTATCATCTGTTGTTTTAGGAGTTAGTCACAGCATGGTACATCGGCTTCCTGGTACTGATATTTGCCTCATTTCTGGTCTATTTGGCTGAAAAGGACATCAACACAGAGTTCTCTACCTATGCAGACTCCCTCTGGTGGGGAACTGTGAGTACACTGCGATGCCACGTTGTGTGCTTGAGTTCTTTCTTGGCACGTGTCTCTGAAGAAGCACCAGAACAAGAATAAATATCTGCTCGCTGACGTCTTATCCTGAGTGCCTGTTTTTTTCAGATTACCCTCACCACAATAGGCTACGGTGACAAGACTCCACACACGTGGCTCGGGCGGCTGCTAGCAGCCGGCTTCGCCCTGCTGGGGGTCTCTTTTTTCGCCCTGCCTGCAGTAAGTGCACCTGGACCTCCGATCTCAGCGTTTATATTATATATACTGTTTTAAAGCCTTAACCACTGAGACAGCTCAACTATACCACAACTAGCAACTTCTGATACAAACACTGAAATATCACCATTACAAAATTGCATCATTGTACCTTGCACCATCAAGTTTCGGGGTCTGATTCCCTGTGCTTGGTGGGTTTCCTCCGGGGAACTCCGGTTTCCTCCCGCAGTCCACAGACATAAAGATTAGGCTAATTGGCATAAATAAGCGTGTAAATGTTTGCATTATGCCATGTGAAGTATTGGCACCCCATACATGGTGGACTCAAGGGCTCAAGGCCCCCACGCGACCCTGTACACAGGATGAAGCTGTATTGTATCCGCTTACTG
This sequence comes from Clarias gariepinus, assembly GCF_024256425.1. NCBI lineage: Eukaryota > Metazoa > Chordata > Actinopteri > Siluriformes > Clariidae > Clarias > Clarias gariepinus. The sequence goes on along the minus strand of NC_071102.1, from coordinate 24,433,518 downwards.
GTTATGGTTTCACCTTTATCCTTCAGCTCAGTTGTACCCTGTATTATACAACATTTATTGTAAATATGATTGAGTTGGTTAGTACAGTACTTTATTGGCAGCCCATTTGAAAGTCAAATGTTTTACATTTGTGTAATACCTCTGTGTCGTTCTTCTCAGGGGATCCTCGGTTCAGGTTTTGCCCTGAAGGTGCAGGAGCAGCACAGACAGAAACACTTTGAGAAGAGGAGAACTCCAGCAGCCACCCTCATACAGGTGAGGAGCAACAAACCCCTGCCTGGTCATTCTCACACAGAGATCAGGCCTTTACACATGTGTTTGTGTGTGCCTGTGTTTGTTAGGCTGCGTGGCGTCTCTATTCAACAGATGCTCGTCATTCATATCTCACAGCGACCTGGTACTTCTATGACAGTATGCTCCCTTCCTTCAGGTAAGTACAGTCTCAATACGCCAGCAGCCACCTGCAGTCAGGGCTTGCTGTTTGTTTGTTTGTTGTGCGATCTGAACCGTTTCTTGTAGAAGCCCGGTAAATGATTCACTATTAAATGATTCACTGATTCACTGATTCAAATGGTAAATGATTCACTGATTCACCTGAGCCCTCAAAATAAATATTAAAGCTTATCCAGTCATTTTTGTGTGTGATTTTGTTGTATTGATTTCATGCAGAATAAAATGAAAGTAAAACGGCCTGTTAATTATGTTTAAAGCCACTACATCAGGTGATATCCAGGGCTTCTTTAAGTTTTTTGAGTGTAAGACGAAAGATTTTTCAAAATTATTATTATTATTATTATTATTATTATTAATAATAATAATAATAATAATAATAATAATAATGTTAAAATGCAGTATATTATTATAATTATTATTATTATCATTATTGTTATGATTTATAATTACTTATAATAATAATAATAACAACAACAACAACGAGTAGGTTTTTAACAACTATTATTATTATTATTTTAAAATCAGAATAGCTCCGAAATAAGTTGTTTAAAACCTACTTGTTTTTATTATTATTATTATTATTATTATTATTATTATTATATACTTCTCAAATTTTAAACTTGAGAAAAGCCTCATAATCACTTTAGTTCTTTTATGCAGTGGCCCCAAAATGGTGACAGATTGTGTTTTTGGCAGTTAGAATATTAGAATATAATAAATATTATAAATAGTCAAATATTGATTTAACATTAATTCACCTAAAATCTAAGATCCTATAAAGCATCTAATCCATAAGTTATTAAAGGCAATACTTTGACCCAGCCATTTGCTGAATTTAAGTGTAAAAGGTTATTTATTCATACATCTTTATTTGATTAAAAATATATATTTATTCAATAATTAATGTCAATTGTTGTTGGATATCATCTGAAGATCACTGAATCAATTTAATTTTTATTTGTTTTATTTTATAAACCTATTTTATTGTAGGTTCGGTGCCTCAGTTTAATTTAACATGACACAGTGCCATTCTGTTCAGTCTAGCTGACTCCCTGAAAGGACCCGAACAGGCTTTATTTACAGTATTATAACACTTAATAAACTGCCATTTAATTTTAATTTCAAATAGCCTTGATGCTTTTACATAATTTTTTATATCCTTATTTTCACATTCATTTTTATCATTTATTAAAAGATTATTAAACCCCTAAATGAGCCACTATGAGCCACCCTCATTTATTCATATTTTGCATGCAAGGAGAAAAGGCTGAAAAATGCATTTTTAATGTAGTCTTGCGGAATACTGTAGTTCTCCAGGCTTAGTTCTCATTTTTGGCATGTTTTTGGCGCTTATTTTTTATTGATTCATTTTTGCTTGAAAAGAAAAACGATGCTTGTTTTTTTACTTTAATTTCATCTACATTATTTAATTTAATTAAATATAAAGAAATGAGCGGTGGCTTACAGTATATACTGTGAATATAAAATATGTCTCATACCCCTAAAATCAACATTTCTATCTCTTTAAGTATGTATTTGGTTAATCATTTTGCTTTGATTTTTGTTTTATTTTCGTTCGTCATGCTTTTTTTTGTTTGTTTGTTTCGTTTATGTTTGCTCATGGGTCAGAGAGTTGACGTTACTGTTCAGTCACCTTCAACGGCAGCGAAACTCCAAGAAGTTTCTCCACAACTACCAAACTCTGCTGTCAGGGCTTCGGCCCTACAGTTCCCTCTATGTGTCGGGGGACAGGTACGCTGCTGTCCATCTCCAAAATACACTCATACCGAACACACACTATGTTGAGCCCATTCATGCATACATACATGATATCACTAAAATAAAAATAACCTGTTTGATCACAAAGCAAAAATGTTTCAAGCGCTACATTATTCAACCTCAGAGCTATTCGGAACATTACATGTGTGTTACCATCGCTCAGTGTGAATGCTTTTAACATTTTACTTACATGACTAACAACTCTGGTATTCTGGCATTCTTTTAATCCTGGTATATATATATATATATATATATATATATATATATATATATATATAGATAGATAGATAGATATATAGTTGTTGTTGTTGTTGTTGTTGTTGTTTTTTTTGCTGTACTGTAATTTTTTGTACGCTGCTTAGTTTTTTTTTCTTTCCACTACCATATTTTATGTAGTATGTTTGTGATTGCTGTGCACACACAAAATGATTGACAGGCATGCAAGGACACCATTATGCCTTATTAATGCTGTTGGTCAGCAAAGTTGTGTAGCCGGGCTTTTTTTTTTTTATAGCTGTCAGAATGTAAAATGTCTAACTGTTTTAAATTGCACAATACAGATTTAAAAGAAAACTCCACCCTGAAACACAATATACATGTTCAGATTCAAATGATTAATGTATTTACCGTATTCATTTGGTTGATGCTTTTATTAAACTATGTTAGTAAACAGTGTCTTTTGAGCAATGTTCATGTTCAGAAGGTTCAGAATGCAGTCCTGTGATATGATTGATTTGCACATAACTATACATTCGTTTGAATACAGGGTGGGTGAAAAGTAACTAAGCTTTACAAAATTGCTAATAAAGTTTGCATATTTTAAATCTATTGAAACAAATTGTACATGTACTGCTGTTGGCTTTAAGCCCTTCAGTGTGCCAGGCTTTGTCCTGTACGCCTCTCCTGTTGCGTAGCCTCACAGGGGGAAAAAATAAATAAAAATCACATGGAGTTAGATCTGGACTTCACCAGCCAACATCCTGGAAAACGCTGGAGGACGACACACTGAAGGACATGGAGGTATGGATTCAGGAGGTTCCCAGCAATATCCCAAACCACTTCCTTTAGAAGACCTCGGCCGTTTGAGGAAACTGGTTGACTGATTTGCTTTCCTATGTAATACAGTACATGTACAATTTGTTTTAAAAAATGTGTTTTAGAAATATAAACTTTATTACCAATTTTAAATGCCTAGTTACTCTTTACCCACTCTGTAGTTAGTTTTACCCTTTTTTTTAAGCAGAGAAAACAAGTGAGGGCCAGTTTCATTGGGCATCACTATCGAACGGCATTATGGGTAGTGAAGTATTGTTTCACCAAAGTGAACATAAACCTACATGTACTGTAAATGCGAAAGTTTATACGCAAAAAGGGAACTTGGAATTTCATTATAAAACCGACCATAACTTTTTTTTTTTTTTTTTTTAAACACCATTTTTATTTAAATTATTTTTCAGGGTGGATTTTTCCTTTAATCTTGTAAATACAACGTGGCAAACATTAATTTCTCCATACATTACTCACCATTCTTCTTATCCATTTCCTTTTCTCTCTCTCATCTACTTGTCATCCTTCCCTTCCTCTACAGTATAAAGAATTCTGGAGTCACAAGGTTTGTGGTCAGATTTTGCGAGGATTTTGATTTCGTCTCCTGGATAAAGCTTGTTGGCTGTGCTTTGCTGTGCATTCTCAACTGTATTGTCTTTCTTTATGCTGATACAGGAGATGACTTTTCATTAACGGATATGATTTCGATCAGTTAGCGTTGTTATGCGTTGCAGGTGTTACATCTGGTCACTCAGTAAGACGTTTAACCTTCCGTAAACAGGCCTTGATATGACTCACTTTGACATGTGGAAGAACATGCATGCTATCCCTGCCTGCTAATGAGACCTGCCCTTTGTCCTCTTCTTGGTAATTGTATTACCTGTGCTTTAACCTAATCTTTTTACCCCACATTTATGCCAGCAGCTGATCCCTGGATAGTTTTACCGGGTTGAAACGTGTTTAGAAGCCTAATTAGATTTAGAATGATTGATCTGTGGACTACAGATTTACCCAACCTATTGGAATATTTATTAGTCACTCCTCTTTTAACAAAGCTGCACTTGGATGTCTGTTATCAGCTAATTACTTTGTTAAAGTGAAAGAAATCATAAAAACATTTCATTTTGTCTAATTTTGCTTAAATATAAAAAAAAATTTAAAAACAAGCCATACAAACAGCTTAAGGACACTGATTATATAAATGGCCGCACAGTGGCTTAGTGTTTAACACTGTCGCCTTGCACTTCCAGGTCCTGGGTTCGATTTTCGTGTCGGGTCTGTGTGCATGGAGTTTGCATGTTCTCCCTGTGCTTGGTGGGTTTGTACAAATGGGAATGAATTCAATGTTCACCATTGGCCTCCACAGCCCCTTATTGGACTACAGAGGTTCCTAGATGGATGAATGGATTGATGGATTATTCTGTATAAACACACATTCCTTCTCTAAACCTAACGCTCGTTAAATTGGCATCCACAACCGAATCAGTAGACTTCTAACAGTAATTACAGTCCTCCTGGAAGTTGCTGTAGGATTATTGAGAAGCTCTGACTCAACAAACGAAACATCTATTGTCAGATTTTGTATAGTACTTAACGATTTATAAGGAAGGCTGACATGCTACACCGCTGCTAAAGTGGCTACGACATTCAACTGCATTAATAAACATAAAATAAAATAAAAAACTAAATGTGTTTGGTTATTAGTGTGAGAAAATAATAAAATTATGCTTTTTAACTACTGTGAAAGAAGCCATTTTCCAGACTATGCCGGTTTATTTTTGTGAAGATTGCATATTTTTTTCCTGCATAATTTAAAATACATTTGAATTATTCTATACTTAAATGGTTGCTATTTCAATTAAATATACACTAGCTGATCACTTTAGGATGAACACCTACACAGTATACCATACAGTACGTCTGTTCATTTATGTAAATGTCCAGTCAGCCAATTATACAGGCAAAAGTCATAATACATGGGAACAATGTGTTGATTGATTAATAATCTTTATGTTTTCTTTCACTTTAAAATTATGGATGATTATTTCATATGATTATATGATGACTCATTTCTTTTGAATTAGCTGATAATAGATTTAGAAAAAGAAACAAGTGTAATTGTTGTGTCCTGCCTTGACCCACTTCCCCTCACAGCCCTCACGCTTTGCCCCTTTGCCTTGTGTGTCTCCTCAGTCAGCTCATATCTAAAAAGCGGGGTTTCTTCCGGATTCACGGTGGCTGCAAGCGGAGGTATCCAAGTCACTGTGCCTGCTACACACTAGGCACGTCTCGCCTTTGCCTGATAGTTTCAGGGCCTTACTGGTCCAGAGCTGCTTCGCTCACTGAGCCCAGAGACAAACAAGTGCTATGTTAACAAAGAATTTACGGTTTATATAGATTACATGCGAGTTCAATTATACTGTAGTTCAATCCCAGATTAGAGAAATACATCGGCTGCAGGGTTTCATCCCAGTCATAGGAAAGTCCTCAAAATACGGCAAATAAAGACCAAGAATAACTCCATACAGTAATTGGAATCCACAGTGACTTCTCTTTTGGTTGGAAGGAAAGCCCGCAGCCACAATGGGCCTTTTCTGATAAGATTGAACATCCCGTTGAGGTCCCATTGAAGATCAGACTGGCAAGCACCACATAGTAGCGTATAAAGTTCTAATTTTATTAGCAATATCATTATTAAAAATACACCAAAATGTGTGGACATTTCACCATCACATCTCAAATGTGGTTCTTTCCCAAACCGTTGCTCCAATTTTGGAGGCACACAACTGTATAGAATGTCTTTGTATACTTAAAAAATAAGATTTCCCTTCACTGGAACTATTCAGCCCAAACCTGTTTCAACATGACAGTGATCCCGTCCATTAAGCAAGCTCCATGAAGACGTGGTTTGCCAAGGATGGACTGGAAGCTCTTGAGTTCCTGCCTCACCACAAATTCTCACCACCAAATCCAGTGGAAAGCCTTCCCAAAAAAAGAAAAGGGGAGTTTAATATAACAGCAAACTCCTTATTAATTAATTTGGAATGGGATGCTCACCAAGCACATCCGGCTGTTATGGTCAGGTGTCCAGATACTTTTGGCCATTTGTTCCTCTGGAGGAACCTTCTGGAGGAAGGTTTTATGTACAACTGGTTTAGAAAGCTAAGGATCCTTGGAAGTCGTGAAGAAGCCTTATTTTTCCAGAATGTAGAGTGATTAATTATACATAGAGAACTATAAATTAAATCGAAATCATACTGTATGTCATTCATTGAGAGATGAGTAATAATACAGTATAAGGTGCTTGCTTGTTTTACCATTTCAATTAAATATACACTATATAATCACTATAGCATAAACACTTCTGTTAATGTCCAGTCAGTTAATTATGTAACATCAACGCAGTGCATGGAATCATGCAGATAGAGGCAAAGAGCCTCAGTTAATGTTAAAAATCACAACAGGAACAATGTGTACAGTAGATTCGTTAATAATCTTTAACTACGGATGAAATGTGGCTCTGGGTTAGTAATCTCTGAATGTGGCATGTAGTTGTGGGAGAAGCAGAGCGGAAATAACATAGTTCTGCTACTTCCCAGAGATTGAGGTTTGCCTCTGCTGAAAGGTTTGAGATAAACCATGAGTTCATACTGTATGCTTAACTTCTAGTGTTACCGATAAGATTACCAATCTCAGAGGAACTGTTGTTCTTTCATGGCATGTTTGAAGATTTTAATGATGATGGAATGTCTAGAAATTTGGGAGTACTTCCATATGCAGTTTGTATTTATGTGTGTCTGTCTGTGTATGTGTGTGTATGTACATATACAGTAATGTTCAAAAGACGGGATCTTAGAGGGTCTTTTTTTTTTTTACTGTGCAATTATTTATTTACCAAAAATGAAGCCAAAAAGAAAAATGATCAGACCTCAAATTAAATATTGATAATATTTATAATAATAATTATATATATATAACATTTATTTATAATAATTGAATTGATAATCAGCAGGTGTGCAGACCTCTATATAAGCAGAAGTTTGAGAAGTGGATGTCACCCTGATGTCAGACCGTGCAATACTTGGTGATAAAACAAAAAACCCAAGAGCTTCATCTCAGGACCTACAGGCCTCAATGAGGATGTGAAATGTTAAAGTCCACGACAATACAATTAGAAGAAGACTGAATGAGTTTGATTTGTTAGGAAAGCTGTGTGGACAAAGAGCTGTCTAAAAAGAGCTGGACAAAGTGGAGATACCCAGCACCATATTTGGCAAAAAATAAAATCAAACAGCATATTTGTAGAAACACCTCATACCTAGTCAAGCATGGCATTGGAGGGTGATGATTTGGGCATGTTTTGCAGCCATGGGACCTGGGCACCTTGGAGTCAATGAGTTGACCATGAACCTCTCTGTATACCAGACTATTCTAGAGGCAAATATGAGACCATCTGTCCAATCGCTAAAACTCAGTAAATCACCAGCACACCAGAAACATCAGAATGGCTGAAAAATAAAAGAATTAAGGTTTTGGAATGACCTGGTCAAAGTCCAGAGCTCAACCCAACTGAAATGCCACGGTGGGACCTAAACAGAGCTGTGCATAAGTGAATGCCCAAAAATCTCAATGAAGTTAAGCAATGTTGAAATTATTCAACATTGAAGGATGGGTAAAATTCCTCCACAACAATGTGAGAGACTGTTAAAGTTATACAGGAAGCTATTACATACATTTTCTACTGCTAAGGGTGGATCGACAAACTTTTTGGCTTCATTCTTGACGGTGAAATATTATACTATGCTGTTGTTCATCCGAGGTTGTATTTGTCTAATAAATTCGATCAGATGCTTTTTATTATGATTTTACACAATTAAAGAGAGTTAAAACAGGTGGTACAAACTTTTGAACATGACATATATGTATATGCATCTTTGACAGTGGTTGTCTTCTGAGAGCTGACCGTATGAGCCGCATGTGCAGCTAGGACATTCTGCATACCATTAATATTGTAATGCTTATAAGATGACCAGCATGTGACTGTAGCCTCCTGATAGCACTTGATAGAAGGTGTACTGTATAGTTTGAATCCCTGACACCATGACAGCGACCGTCACAATTTCGCCGCATGTTTGTTCTCTTGGTCTTAGGATTTAAAGCCACTGCTAGAAGGGGCGTTCAAGTCGAACTGGGACTAATTGTGCAAAAATAACAGAACACACTTATGAGAATAAGTCTTTTTTTTTCTCTATATAATCCCCTGCTACTCTAATGCACTTATCCCGCTGTTTCTCGCTGGATACCATCAAGATAGAAAGTTTTCTTAGTACGCCTCTACCATGATAGGACTGCCTGCTTCTTGTCTGAAATGCTGGCCACCTAGGAACTTCTAGTATAGGTGCTTTCTTTTAATGGGAGAAAACAACCTGGTTTAAGACTTCCATGTTAGAGGAACTCGGCTGGTAGTTATTGTTTACCGTCCTGAGCTCACTCAAAGCGATTTCCACATATACGGGCCATTAAAGGTGTTAGTTCCTGGAAGGGCAGCATTTCAGATGTGAAGCAGGCAGTCCTATGCTAGGAAAACCTTCTGCGTTTGTGATATCCAAGCACAAGAGAGCTCCTGGAATAGGTGCATTAGTTCAAAAGTCTCGGTTTCACTTGAACACCCCTCAGTTATAAAACAGGGACTACTTAAAGATATATATTTCTGACATATTTATATTAATACATAATTATATAGTAGTTTTTTAGAGAAAGAACATTGCGTTTGCAAACACTCTACTTAAAACAGCTTGGTTTTTAGTTGAAGCTTGGTCTCTGTGGTGTTTCAACTATCTGTAATGTGCATGTCTATGTTAAATAGCTTTAAGAATTAGAATGCATTGCTTTCAGTTTTTTATATTGCTTGTATAGCATGAAAAAGGATTCTTGTTATTTAAAATCTACGCTCTTCTTTGTTATTCTGTCTAACCAACCTGCAACATGAATCTGCTCCGCCTGCTAATATGCCTGCTGATGCTCTTTAAGTGATTTGCATATAAAATTAAATGGGTGTATATTGTTCTATTACTTTTTCTCATTTAATATTGTTTATTATAAAGTTGTAGATTCAAAGACACCACTGTCCAGCATAGTCCAAGTCATTTTAATCTTTCAGTGAATTAGACAATATAGACAATTTAATATATCACAATGATATACAGTATACAGTAATATATATATATTGTATATAAAAATATTAATGGATAATACAATAGTTAATTCTGACAAAGTAATCTGAGTGGCTGAAAGGCGTTCCATGAGTGGTGATAATAGAGCGTAACAGCATTGGGATGTTTAACCATGTGTATCACTATAGGTTTTCTAACAGTCATTAATTACACTAATTGTCAGTCATTGGCATTAAATCAAACTAGTTAAATAAACAAACAAATCATAATCGATTAATAAAAAAGGCTTTCGCCTACATCATACACCAATAAAAAAGGCTAAACACCTACATCCACAGCCATGCTGATATTCAGCATAACAGCACTTCCTCTCATGTGATATTGCTTAAGTATTAGATAAATTACAAATTTAAAGTTAGACAGACAGATAGATAGATTATTTAGATTAATCGACTCTTTTCTGTTTTTAACATTTTACTTACCTACTGACTACTTTTTAAACATTAATACTAGCTCTTTTTTCACTTGCTCTGTTTTTAGCTCTTTTTTCCTGCCTGTCTTTTTTTCTATTGCTACCTAAACACTTTTACTTCTAATAAAATTTTACATTTATTTGACATTTTAGACAATTTATCCACTAAGTTTTGCAATGATAATGAAAACATTTACATTAAACATTACACAATACATAGAGACTTGGCTCGTCTAATGAAACCAAGCTGTTGTTTGTGAATACAGTGTTGTAAATTTCCTGGCAGTGCGAAGATTGGATTCCGTGACCGCATTAAGATGAACAGTTCCCGCTCGACTCAGGCGCTCCGGAACAAGGCTTCTTCACCTGTACCACCGGGGAGCGTGCGACAATCACCGAGCAATGAGAACATGCCGGAAGCCACCAGTCCCTCGAAGGTGCAGAAGAGCTGGAGCTTCAATGATCGAACCCGCTTCCGCACTTCCTTACGGCTGAAACCACGTCCTTCCACAGATGGTACAATCCAGCGATCAGTCCTTTATGTAACCTTTATAAAAAGCCCTGAACTGAAAAACGTTTCTCTCATGATTTTCTTTTCTCTTGTAGTGGAGGGAGTAGGAGAAGAGAACACAGAGGACAAGTCATACTGTGATGTTGCTGTAGAGGATGTCATACCAGCAGTGAAGACGCTGATTCGAGCAGTTCGGTGAGTCCGACCCATGGAGGTTGGTTTTACCAAAGTTGTCACATGAGCTTTGAAATCTAGGTTACATTTCATTTGCCAGTTTCAAGCATTGTGTATGCCTTTCTCTCCTTAAGTCAACAATTAATTTACTAAAAGGCATACACGAGACTCAAATGTTCTCTCAATTACTAGACCAATTCACGATGTGTTGTTTCTGAAGTATGAAAGTGCGATTAGGGAGCGCTAGCTAGTGGGTGGAAATGACGGCAGTTTGGAAAGTTAAAAAAAATGAACATGTAATTTTTTTGGTTTTATATCAGCGGCAATTTGTTTCCTCAGCTCTGACATTTTACCACTATTATTAACACACGAATTATTGGTATAATTCTGTACAAAATGTAATGTACTGTAGTTGCCCAGCAGTAATCAGCCTGACTAACAGTGCATCCAGCCTCAAATGTATTATCCCCCTTAAAAAACATACTTTAAAAGGTACAGTATGTGCTGAATAATTTTAAAAGTAGGGCAATAAGGACGCATTAGAATACGTTGCATTTTCTTTCTCCTTTAGTCAACAGTAAGAAAGCAGTGATGCGTGGACTTATAATCATCCTGATGTACTTTACATTTTAAGCATCACAACAAAGGACGTTGTAGCTAGGACAACATTCCTCTAACCAATTGTTAAAGCTCTGCATCATTTTAATCTGGCTGTGTCATTTTCTTCTATGATAAATGAAGTATAGATGACAAACCCAGAGAAATCAGTATCACAGTGTGTATTCTACAGAGCATTATAATCCATTTTTTATTATTATTACTATGATTATTGCTATTAGTTTAATGATACATGTCAAATTAATGATAATCAGTTTACCTTGACCCTCATTGGACAAACTAAAGTGTCTACAAGTTGGTTTGATTTAATTATAAAGTTCATTACAGCTCTCGAATTGGATCCTTGTTATCTTATCCATTATTTAAGTCATTCATTTTGTCGCAGGTCTTCGCATAACCCATTTCTTTATTTTATATGCATTTCTGATGCTTGTTTCTTTACATAATCCTCCATTAACCGAGTCTGACTGAACTTCCTGGAAAGAATCAACTTCCTGGAAAGCCTATAATAAGCATGTCAAGCACATGTATCCTGCTAATCACTCAATTACTTAACTACAAATTAAGTGGAATGAGCACCAATATTATTAAACATTTTTTTTCCCGACACGCTCGAATTTTTTCCAGTGCACCAACACAGAGTACAAAGCGCCAGGTGTGTAATACTCACATGTCTATCCCTGCTGGTGATGCTGTACGATTTTTTGCAATTTATATCAAGACTTCCTGGAAAAGATTGATGTCTTTATTTTTTATTTTTTGAAAATATCTAATTTTAGTGTAACACAGTGCTGAGGTTTCACTTCGAGAAGAGTGTTGCAGGAGAAAGTCTAACACTAGAGTTTGTCCTTGAGTTCACCTTGCCATTTTTGCAGTGTACAATGGGTAATATCTAGATCTCATCGAAAGACATTTATCACTGACATTTGCGCTGGAATATGTTTTAATACCAGAGCGCTCAACTTGCAAGGTTTGTTTTCTGGCTATTATTAGCGGCAGCAGGTAAAATGTTGCTTCGGGCCGGGCTGACAGTATAACACGTTATACAGTGCCCTGCCATGGACTCAGAGAGAGTCAGCATTTTACGGAGACCCTTAGGGAGTCCGAATAAATGTTCTTTTTTTTTTCTTTCCCTCCTCTCCCACACTTTTTCCTTACCTCCTCTTTTATCCGCACCTGAGACCCACCCTAGCAAAATGTGCAGCTATCGGCAAAATTAAAGATGGGGACAATACAGGGTAAACTCAAGAGTCATCAAGAAACTTGGTTCTGGGAGGGTTGGGAGGGGGGGCTTGAAATGTTCAGAGGTACAGCTGTACAGTGCCGCTTGCATCCCCTCCTCCTCCCCCCCCCAGCAGAAACAGCACCATCAGACAAGCAAACATGCTCAGCTCCGCATTTGCCGCTCGCACACGCAAGCTTTTCCTACAAAACAATAGTTCTTTTTTTAAACACGCCTCTGCGCACAGACTTATTTTCACCCATGTTGGTCAGCACTGCAGACTTATTTTCACCCATGTTGGTCAGCAGATTTACTCACTTCCCCTGCTGGTCACTCATGGTTTTGCAGCTGAGCTGGTGATTCTGTCTTTCTCGTCTCTCCCTCCGATAAAAGATTGTTCTTGTTAACAGAGGATTATCCCAGGCCAAAATGCCTGCTGAAAGGGGGGAATAAAAGCGGCCTCTGCTCCCATGATCCACCCCGCTCTCATAGAGTAATTTATCATGTTGTGAGATGGCAGTTTGAGCGCAGCTGCTTAGTGATGCTAACATTAGGGGTGTTTTGTTTATTTTCGCCAAGTCAGCATCATGAGTAATATGAGCACAATAACTACCATCAGAGCAGGAGTTCTAGGGAGGGACCAGCCTGAAGTGGCACTGTTTCATTTCTTCCAGCTATGACAAGTTGCCTTGCAAAAGTATTCATACCCCTTGAACTTTTCCACATATCGTCATGTTGGGATTTTATGCGACAGACCAAGACAAAGTGGCACATAGTGGTAAAGTGGAAAAAAATGATAAACTCACACACCGTCTATACCACTTTATCCTGTATACAGGGTCACCGGGGCCCGGAGCCTATCCCAGACGCCATAGGGCACAAGGTGCAGAAAATCCTGGACAAAAGTGTTAGCAGGGCACACACACACACTGTAACATTCTCATTCACACACTATGGGCAAATTAGCCTAATCTGCATGTTTTTGGACTGAGGGGGGAATCCCACCAAGCACAGGGAGAACATGCAAACTTCATGCACACAGACCCAAGGCAGGATTTGAACCCAGATCCTAAAGGTGCAAAGCCACAGTGATAACTGCTACGCCACCAGAAACTGATAAATAGTTTTCTGAAAAAACTGATAAATGGTTTTCTGGTGTGGATTTGTATACACTCCTCTTTTACCCTGATGCCCCTAACTAAAATCCAGTGGAACCAACTGCCTCCAGAAGTTACCTAATTAGTAAATAGAGTCCACCTGCATGTAAGTAAATACAGCTGTGACGCTCTCAGGGTTTGTTAGAGGACATTAGTGAGCATACAGGCCAGTCATATAAAATCCCAATAAAACAAATTTACGTTTTTGGTTGTAACGTGGCAAAATGTGGTTATGTTAAGTTCAAGGGGTATGAATACTTTATTTTAATAAAGAATGTGTGATATAGAACACTCGGGTCATGAACAAGTATGAAAATAACTAAAACGTATGATATTGTTAGACCACACACACTAATTTATTTAATTACATTACTAGCAAAAAAGCACCTGCAATAACAATAACACCACCCATTATTTTAAAGATCAGTGATTTGAAATGGTTTGTGACATTTGTTACAATAAAAGCCTTTTGGGTTCTATTTTCTTCTACCATTGATTTTGGGCTAGCCTACTTAAACAACACTGAAATGTAAAATAAACATTTGGCATGGCATAATGTTTACCCATTCAGACATTTCCGTTAAGCTCTTTATCCTGGTCCGGGTCTCAGTAAAGCTGAAGCCTATGTCACGGAACACTGGAAGCAAGGCGGAATCAAACCACAAATGGTACTCAGCACAGCACATGCTCATACTCATTCTCACCTTGGAGAAAATTTAGCATAGTCAGTGCACCTACTGGCACTGTTGGGAGATGGAGAACTGGAGAGCCAAAGAGAATTCAGACAGAACTGCACAGAAACTCCACACAAACAGCAACCTGAGTTTAGGAATGACCCTCAGGGAACCCTGGAGCTGTGCGGTGGCATTTCTACCAACTGTGCCACCTTCATGCCCTTAGCCAATCACAATTAAAGAAAAAATGCTAGTGTTGCTTATGTCTGAGTGTGTGTATAGGCCAGAGATCGAAACAGAGCGAAAAACTGTCCAGCTGCACCAACACTCCCTTAACCTTTGTATTACCCACTCCCACATCTTTAGAGGGAGAGACCCTTTTGTCCCACCATGGAAAAAAGAATACATAATGTGTGTGTACTGTACCTGTACATTGTATCCCGTTTCTATCATTCATCCTGTACATTTTAATCTTGTGGATTTGTTTGCATGAATTTCTTGCACTTTTGCTCTTTACTTTACATGAAAAAAGGAATTCCACTGGAAATCTGTCTGTAATAATTTTTTTTGTGTGTGTTCATGCTTGACTTGTGTAGGATACTAAAGTTTTTGGTTGCCAAGCGCAAGTTTAAAGAAACACTACGACCGTATGATGTGAAGGACGTGATTGAGCAGTATTCAGCTGGGCACCTAGACATGCTCGGCAGAATTAAGAGCCTGCAGATGAGGTTAGATTTAATAAGAATCTAACAGTCGTGTCTTTGTTTTACTTTGCTTTGTATCATTACATTGCTAGTTGCACAAAAAAATTAAAAATAGTCTTTAATTTCATACCATGACCTGTTTTCTTCCAGTTAGAGCCCTAACCCTACAGTAATTCTTAACAGTTTGATTTAATGAATGAATGAACGAATAAAGGTTCAACATTTTGACAATTTAAAGATTATTTACTTATTTGTATAAAAACTTGTTTTACCTGTGTTTCGCTAATCTAAAAAATATGCAACATCCATGCATTTAGGGATTAATACCTATATGTCTAACTTTAATAACACTAACTTCACAAGAATCAAATAGAAAACTGAGTACTAAATTAAAAAGAATTTTAAAAAGTTTAGACTACACTGACTAATTCTTCTGCCTAAAGGGTAGATCAGATTATCGGCCGTGGTGCTGTTCCGTCTGATAAAAGGGGAAGGACAGAAAAAGTTGAAAAGCCTCTTCCTGAACTGGATCCTCTGGATGAGCTGAGCATGATGGGACGTGTAGTTAAGGTGGAGAAACAGGTAGGTCTTGCAGAAATTCTGAGCTAAAATGTAAGGTTTTTTAAAAAAAAAATTTAAAACAAATAATTCTCATGAATCAAATCTAATTTATTACCTATATATACACACATACATTATATATATATATATATATATATATACAGTATATGAAAGAAAAAATAAATATATATAGGTCAGTATATATATATATATATATATATATATATATATATACATATATATATATAAACTGCCCTTTCCTATGGTTTTCCTCACATGCTCCATGTTCGCTCAGCATTACCATCTTTCTTTCTCTGCCCTCCCAGGTGCAGTCCATTGAAAACAAGCTGGACCTGTTGCTGAACTTTTATTCTCAGTGCCTAAAAAAGGGCTCGTCCCATTTCACGCTGTCCTCCTTACTGGAGCCCGACCTCACCTCTGACTACCATAGTCCCACCGACCAGCGAGATCTCTTCCCTTCTGCCAATACACTCAACATCTCCCATTCAGACAGCGGCAACATGGAGTGAGTTTTGCAGAGAGCGGGAGGACGATGAGCCGTGACTGCAGCCAAGGGACATGCAGCCAGAAGCTTAACGTCTCACATAACAGATCCTGAAAAAAAACCCTTCTTACAGCCTTTCAAATGCTCCAGCCATTATCACATTCTGACATGGCGTTGCCTACCTCTACACTGACGTATGACTTTAAAACGTTTTATGACTTGAGTCTGCACCTTGTTACGACCCCATTAAGATGTATATGTCCATAAATATTTGAATGTTACGAATGTATAATATGTTTGTTCCTCATTATCAACCCTGGATCTTTGTTTATCTTTTTTTAAAAACAGTATTCATAACCTGCGTGTTTAATATTCTTTGTTATTCTCCATCACTTAAAGACCTTTTCTTTATCTGTTATTATTATTATTATTATTATTATTGTATGTGATGTTAAAATTCTTTCATTTGAAGGAAATCAAGCTTGTAAGATGTTATGAACTAAAAAGCAAATGGATTTTTTTTTTTTTTCATTTTATTTCATTATTATTTTTTTCCTTGCCCTGGTAACTCAGTCTTCCAAGGGAGAGTGAATGGAGAACTGTTACTTGACCACTAAATGCTGTTTCATTCATCACATCTCCCATCTCGTAAAAGACACACTCAAACATGTGTTCGTGGTATTTTTTTGTGCACTTTTCGTTTGTCCTATTTTTCATTTCTCAAAGTGACAGCATATTAACATGGAATAGCTATTTTTGTTGTTTTATTTTGTTAAAATCGGTAGACAACAATAAGAATTCTATTTTTCTGAGATTATGACTTTAATCTTGAATCTTAACAGAGTTTCAATTTTAGATTTTTGCTCTACAGTATGTTTCACTTTAAAGCTTTGAGCTGATGCAGCATCCTTTTTGCCACAAGGTGGCGCTGAGCTTCTATTGAATGTACTGCATACCTTTAACCTCATGATGTGGGAAGTTCAGCATTATACTCAAAAGCTGGACAAATCTCTTTCCTAAACTCTTGATCTGTTTGTTGCATGATCCAAACAAACATGCTGATGGTGAGAAGAATGAACCGGGTACGGTGCGGCACTCTCTTAGAACTGCTGTCACACACAGCTGCTTTTAGTGCTTCCTATGCTGCACAGATTAGGGTAAAGCTTTCTGTTTCTCTCAGATGATTCTCAAGAGCCCACTGTGCAAAACAACAAATAAATAAATAATTAATCAATAAATCATATATGGATAGAAATTGAAATGAAATATTCCTCCATGAATTGTAATGCATGTCTGGAGGCCTTATTAGGAGGACTAGTAGCATAAGTAGCATACCTTTCTTTTATAATTTAGACATAAACGTTTAAGGTTTATATACCCTGTTCTCATCCTTAGATACTCTTTCCTTTGTGCCTTGCCACCTGTTTTCATCATGCATGTACAAAATTTAGACCAAATGAGATGGTGCAGCCCTACTGGAATATAATGAGAAAAACCTAAGGTTCTGCGGTATGTGCTTTTCTACAATTATTATTGATAGTTTTTTATAAAGATCTCTAATTACACTTACTTTAAGAGGCATGTAATGACATACAGTATGTCATTAATGGGACATTATATCAGGAATGATCACATATTTGTGATAAACCTTCTGGGAATTTTTAACAAAAATGTGTTTCTCACGTTTTTCTCGTATTTTCCCCATTTAGACCTAAAAGCAATTTTTGAGCAGAAGCAAACAAAATGAAGTGACTGATCTAAGACTTTAGTCTTTATGCATGAGCTCCATGTCAGTATCTATGCATGTAATTTAGGCAGAAGAGGGAGTGGGGGTCCAGCTTTTTTTAAAAAAAAAAAAAACGATGAAGCCAGTAGGGTCAAACGAGCATGGCAGGAGAAGTAGAAAAAACAGCACTTCTATGCCTTATCTTCATAATTAGAGCACATTGGTGTGTTTACGTTATAAAGGTAGGCCTAAGCATTGTTTTGGCCTACTTGTCATGGCATTAATGAATCATTTGGAATGGAATGAACTGGAGTACACAATCCAAAATGAGTTTTCTACATAACCATGTTTGCACCTACACATGTTCTGATATTGTATGCTCTTGACAAAAAAAAAAAAAGAGAGAAAAGGTTTATCTTCCTCTCACAACCTACACTTATTTTCCTTTGTCCTATTCTTTAGTATCTTTTGTCTATTGTTAATTCTTTTAAATTCTTTTCCTTCCTTCTTCCTGTTTGGTATTCTTTGCATTTAGGTTTTTAATTCTTTTTTTTTTTTTTTTTTTGCCGTATCATTAATTTCTGCTCTTGTTAATTTTTAACCATTTATATTTTATTCATTGATTGTTTTTATGGACATTATTTTTCATCTGCTAATGTGAGAAATCATTTGCTCTACAATATGTATGTTTAATCTAGTATGATTCTAAAAGAAGAATGAATAAAACCAGATTTTGTCTAATAAAAAAACAGTATTATTATTATTATAAAAATAAATATATATAAATATTTTAAAATGTTATTATTAATAGTGGGGGCAGGGGTGGCTCTGTGGTTTACGTTTTTGACTGCTGACCAGGAGGTCCCCGGTTCGAACTCCGACATCGCAGAGTCGCCACTTTTGGACCCTTAAGCAACGTCCTTCACCTCCAAGTGCTCAGATACAACTGGGCGTTGAGCTGGCAACCCAAACCTGTAAATAACTGCCACAGAAACGGCGGATGTACATTTATCGCCTGATGTGCCAGGTGGCACCTTGACACCATCCATCCATTATTAATAGTAGTAGCCGTAGTAATGGCACTCCATCAGTCATCTTCTGAGCTCCTGGAGACTCAGTAACTGTACATGCATCAAATAAGTCCAGGAACCTTTTAAGATTTAAAATAAAACCTTTTTATAAACATTTGGACATACAGTGAAAACAGTGTTGTCTCCAGGTTTCTCCACTCTTTACTGGTAGTTGATGACAAGAATTCTTGATCTAACAAGAATATATATATATATATTTTTTTTTGTATTTTTAATGTATTCTTAAGAAATAGTAGTTCTCCTTGCTTCCTGAAGGCCTTTTTTGTCTTTCATTTTCAGTTCAGTCTTGTACCTGACCAGTTTCAGAGAAATATTTTGTTTATTAAATCACACAGTGACTTATGCACCATTTAACCACTTATGCAATCATTAAACATAAGACATGAACCAGTGAGAAACAGGTACAGATGATGACAGATGATCGGTCTGGTGATTAGTAAACTGATGATGCTAAATGCTGAGTGTTTGGAAAGTGGAAAAATGAGAGGGGAAATGAGGTTAATGCTGAGGTTGTTGCAAACTATTTTTTTTTTTATTTGTCTTTAGGCACTTTGCAGCCTGTTGCAGTAAATCATTTGTTCCCATTTCTTTTTTTTTTGTTTGTTTGTTTTTTATATAGGCTACATCATTTAACAGAATTTAATTGAATATAAAGAATTAGGGCTAAACTACTGTATCTGCACAACAAAACATAAAGGATAGAAATATGAAAATGGGATATTTTATTGTAAAAAGTATTTTTTAGATTTCTTTCAGTTTAGAAAGTAGATACTGTATATAAATACATATACACCCATACGTACTTGTGAGGAAAGTGGGGTGCAACAGACAGCCAGGTTCAGTTCTGAGCTTTGTGTGGGGTTTGAATTGTCATTCATTGAATGTGCTTCCTGTATCACTGGGAGTTTCCTCTGAGGTTCTCCTGTTTCCTCCTTCCTCCCACAGACATCCTGGTAGTTGGATTAGCTACACTACATTTACCTTAAGTGTGAATGAGTGTGTGAATACAGGGTTGCATTCACACCTTGTGTAAAATGTTCCTGGGATACAATCCAGATCAGAATGTTTCTTCTTTTTCTTCTTCTTCTACTGAATACAGTGAATGAATGAATGAATGAATGAAAGAATGAGTATTTGATATATTTGATTTTATGTATTTGATATATTTAAAATATCTACAGCTATAAATTCAACACAGTAATCTTGTATTGCAGAATATATTCTAAAAATGCTCCATATGTCCAGAACCTGACCATCAAAAAATGTTTTTAGGGCACCCCATTTCAAAATTCCAAACTCTCTTTGCCTTTTTCCCTGTGTAGTCAGGCAGTGATTGGGGTTCAGTCTGTATTTCAGTTTAACCCAAAGGTGTTAACACTGTAGTGTTAGGGCTCTATGTAGGAGGACCTCACCATTAGTGAGTTGTCAGGGGGTTTTCCGCGTCCGGTCGCTAGGCGGAAGTGTTGCTTTTGTGGAAAAACTCCACGTTATATAATGGGATGACGTCATAAAGACTCTCATTCAAGATGGCGGACAGTCAGCGATTCACTTCTGTCTAAATGTAGCATTAGGCTAAACGACGTCCAAGCTAAGCTATGGGATGCTACGCGACTGTGTGACAGTTTTTAGTGGAGAATCTTCTGGAAACATAGTGATATTACAACGAGTGACTGAGAATGGAAATATAGCCAAGGTAAGGTCATGGAGGTGAATAGAATGTTTTAGCCGTTTCTTTCTTTCTTAAGTACAGTATGTTGATAGCTTTAGCTAGCAACCAAGTTGGCTTGAAATATCAAAATAACGTGAAGTATCTCTTTCTATTTACAAAACTGTCCTCGTATATTATGTATGGATCAGTTGAACTAGTGAGCTACATGTGGCGGTGTAATGTGACATGGTCCCTCACAGCTGCTCAAAGATAACGTTTGTTTTTTTGAGTAAACAAAGCAATCATTTCGACAGGAGAACAATTAACGCCATGGTGATGTTTTATTCCTCTTCCACCAGCAATGACAATTTTCAGTGTGTTAATGAACTACACACACTGCTCTTTATTCATAAACAGTTATGTTTAATATTGTGTCATTCAGCTGTTGCTGCTTTTACTCACATTACAGCAACTGTGAACAGTAATTTTCTCTTTTTAATATTAGTAAGATAATAACACACACACAGCTCCTGTTACTGAATAAGTGCAAAGCTCAAAGTCCTTAGTCCTAATGTTCCTCTGAGAGAAAATGACTGTTACAGTGCTGACACTGGAGACTCCTTCCATGAATGTAAACTAACTCCTCTTTAGAAAAATCTATAAATTAATAGAAGAAGTGTATGCTTTTCTGTTTTAATAATATATTTTTAAATACTCCTAATTGTCTTGTTGTTTAATACAACAAGTGCTTTACGAAAAAAAAAAAATTAAGCCCACATATTGTACTATTTAAACTTTTAGGTTTAACTATTAAATTAACATTTACCAACCAAACATGAAAAACATTATTTAGGCTAACACAAAATAATTAACTAAACTAATGATCCATTTTCCATTAAGAGGATGTCTCCCAAAATGTATTTATCAACTCAATAATAATAATAATAATAATAATTAAACTTAAGTGCTTTTTAAATAGAGAAAACAGTCTTTGTCTTTATAAATAAGCTAATAATTTACAAGAAAAAAAAATATATATATATATTAATTAGTTTTTCTTGTCAATTATTAGCTTCACATGGGGGGGTAGTAATAATATATTTTTATTTCTGTAGGAAAGCGATTGTTAGAATGAGCAAACTAATGTAACCCAATCATTTAAATTACACCTGGTAAAACTATCATTGTTCATTTAAAAGTTATTAAAGTTTTAATCATGTTAATGTCTATATATCACTGCTTTACTGAATTGTTTCTCTGTGGTTCAGTTCGCTTGTTATACTCCCTTCTCATTTTATGTTTGTAGGATTTGTTGATGTTTAGTGTCTTGTCTGTTTGAAACTCTGAGTGCTGTTTTTTCTCACAGCTGAGCTAAGGGATGGAGAGTGACTGCAGGATTCCCATGTCATGTTTAAGACCCAGAGTTCTGGTCCTGCATGCGCTTTTCTGGGGACTGGTTTCTCTCAGGTTAGTGGACAAGATTTCAGCATCATACAGTATAATGTACAGTAGATTGATAAATGTAAACATGTTACACAAAGTTTTAAAGTGACATGATGTTAGTTTATGGTACATGAGTATTTTTATTCTGTATCTTTTATTTTGACTTAACATACGATGTTAATGTCTTATTATTATTATTATTATTATTAATTATTTTACACACTGTCTTAATTAGATTTCACTTTCTGTGCATTTCCTTGTTACTGGGGTCATACTGTCAAGCGTACATTTTTTTTTATTATTATTATTTTTTATAAGATAATGACATCGCATTTCAGTGTTGTAATCTTTAGTATATTTTGTGTTTTCAGAGTGTTTGGGGCAGCATTTCTTGGTGAGGAGAAGGGTACCATAGGTCTGTACTGCAGATATGCTTACATCACACATATTACCACAATTTTTATGACGTTGCCTATATTGACATCAAAGCGATGTATGTCGGCACTGATATTCCCCTATGATGATATCACTGATGTCACAGCACAAGGATAAATTTAATTTTGCACAAATGACAAATCTACAATACTCGTGTGATATAGCTGTTTATCAAAATAAATACTTCAATCAGTTGCTAACAGATGTTTTTAAAAAAATCATTAGTTATAATTTATATTGCATAATCTTTTTTAAATTTCTAACTCAAAGCAGAGATTGAACATTTTTGAACTGTCAGATTAAACATAAAGTGGATGTTAAATAGTGTGGCAGTAGCTTTAACATTTTGGTTTTGTTTATTCCTTTGAATTGCAGTAACAAAGTCACTGACCATGCCATGTTGGCAGATGGAAGAGTTTGTAGTCGCGACAGAATGCTCTCTGTGTAGTGCTTTTCAAACGGTAAGAGGTGACTATGGACATCTAGATAAATTAGGTATTTTGCTGTCATCGTTATTATATCACAGCAATGTTAAATTCTTACATGTGATTGCGCACAAGGTGTTGATTGATTGCCTACAGCATCGGCTCCGGCAGTAGTGCTAAAAAGAGGAGTGAATATTAGTTTTGATTTTTCCCCATTTGTCTCCTTGTCTCCCTAATTTGGTCATTTGCCAGTTCCCACCCTCCAACCAGTTCTTGTCTGTTAATCTAGGGGGTTACAAAGGCTAAACCATTCAGTCATTATATGTTGTTTATTAACAAAGTAACAATTGTAATCCTCTGTAAATCACTGAGTTACAAGATGAACAACACACTTTGGGGATCGCTGTTATTTTAAAGGTCATTAACTTAAAGATAGTAGCACATTACACCATTCTTTTCCCTATTAGTATTCCTTAACAGCAAGCCCTGTTGTGTTTTATACCTTAGATGTTTTTTTTTCTTTTGGCTACTCCTGTGGAAAAAATAAAATAATTATAGTAATCGACAGCGGACCATCCGAGCCACACGCTTGACTTGACATAATCTTTATTCCTTAGATATTCTCATAAACGGTTGTCATGCTATAGGGTTTGGGAGTTTATTTAACGTGTGCTCTGAAAGCCATGGAACTTTACTAAAGCTTCTTTGAGCTTGAATTAAATCCCCTCTATAATCTGTGCAGAAGACAGTAATATCCTGCTCCCAGACAGGATACGTGGAGAGGATTAACTGTACCAAGTCCAACAAAGATGAGTACAAAAGGTGAGCGTAATTTCTCCACGTTATTCATTGAACTATTCTCATTCTCATCTATCTTGCTCTGGCAGTGAAATGACTTAAATGGTGTTTTCTTATTTCATCCAAGCGTTTCCCAAATGTCATTTTTTTTATTGTGTTTAAATTTGAACTATATAAAGAGCTTCAGTAAGATTACATAATCAAAAGAGATCATTCAAACACAGAATCACAGACTACGTCAAGCAATTGCACTAACTGCATTACAAAGAGCGCCTAGACAGATAGCCACTTGTTAGAGGAACCTTTTTAGTAAGCAGTGCTGGTTTACTTGTTAAGACTTTCAAAGCCACAGTTAGGTTAGTTATCACTTGTCACATTTGTAGCTGAAATACAGTCAGGTCCGGAATTACTGGCACCATTTATAACGATGAGACATTTGGGGGGGGAGTTACTGTATCTAGGTCATCATTTACTTAAGCAGCATCACATGGGAGGAAGTGCTGTTGTGCTTGAATATCAGCAGGGATGTGGTGCAGTCGTAGGTTGTGATGTTCAGCTCAACAGCACAATCTTGGTATAAGATTGATTATATACAATACAATTTATTATCATCAGATTAGATTTTTTTTTTTCTTCCAGTTATTTTGCTCCCCAACACACATCCTTCCGTAGGTAGCTGCTCTCTTCTCAGTACTGCAGAGTTTGTAATTGTTGGTTTATACTGTAACTCTTGGGACGTTAAGTGATGCATATAGCTAAATGTCCCAGTGCTGTTACCATCTGTTATCACCTGTTTCAGTATAACACCTGTATGTATAAAACGCACAACTAGAAACGTCACCGTTTAACTCTGTTATTAAGTTTTTCACCTGTTCAGTTATTAATAAAATGTTAAATTATCATCTTTTTTGTGTGTGTGTGTGCTCTCTAGTTGCCGCTCAGCAGTAATGGAGGAGCATCTATTTTGGAAATTTGAGGGTGCTACGTTAGGCCTTACTGTTCTCTTTGCACTAGTAGTGATCGGGCGGCAGAGGTCTTTAGACCGGCAAGCCTCAGAAAAGGTCCGGAGGCAGATTGAATCTATTTAATACTCAGAACTGTATTGAGAAGTATTGTACTTTTACAGAGAGCATCATTTTGTCAGTGTTCGATCACTGCTGTAGTAGCCAGTTTAACTGGCCTGGACTGTGATTGCTGGACAAGCGTAAACAAAGCTCATCATATCTGGATGGATGGATGGACACACTTTTTGTTTCTTTTCTTTTTTTAACTGCTTCCATGCAGCGTCTTTTCACACAAGTTCCATTAGTGAACTTTTAACTGTGAACCCTCCAGGTTTTAATAAGGTGATCGTAACATAAATCAACAGATATTATAATACAGTATAATACATTAGAAAAGATTAACAATTTGCTTATTTGTGAGATTTTTGTACTTAAGATTTTTAGTTCCCTATCAGACAATGAACAGTTCTCTACTACACGTTCTCGCTAACAATGAACTGACTTTATGTGAAAAGTTTTTGACATTTGCGTTCTATCGTGTTTAGAATTCTGCTTTATATTATTTGTCCTGAAACTGTTGTTCTGAGATGTTTTAATGACTAAATTAATGCAACCTGCTTTACTGTGTGCTTTGACATGTGTGTTGCAAATCAACTTGCCGGGAACGTAAACATAGACAGAGGAATCAGGTTGTTGTGGCCACAGTTTCATTATTTTTCTTTTAAATTTTGAATAAAACAAGGATTATATTCCCCAGAAAAACCTGAGAAATATTCTAGTTTGCTCTAATTTTACTGATCGTGTTTAGGCATTAATGCAGTATATTCCCATTTCTTGCAAAAAAGTTCATTTATAAAAAATTTTTTTTTTTTTTTGGTTTTGTTTAATTTTTTTTTTCTTTCTTGGTTCTGAAACCAGCTCAAAGTGTTTGCTTCTCATGTTGTAAACAGTTTCCAGCGTATCTCAGCACCAGATTCAGGTTTCATCGATGCCAGGCACTGCACGTATTTTGCTGCTGTCTAAAACATAACTAAACTCTATAATGTAGGTTAATGTGCATAGGTTACTTTTTAAATGGGCTAATTGCTAAGTGTTGGGTATGTGATATCCTTTTTCTGGTGTTTAATTATTATTATTTTGTTTTATTATTGGCACAAGCAGGAGGAGCCTTTGGTTTCAGGTACTCAGCTGATCATCTTATACTATGCTATGCTTGTCTGATTATGGTGCGTGTGCTGGCATTGTAAAGCAAGTTTTCAAGAGTTGAGTTTTCTCGAGTTCATTGATGCAATGGAGAGACAAATGGCTGCATGCTGTTCTTTGTTTAACCAGATTTACTGGTCCACCTGACTGTAGATAATGTATTTTTATTAAAGAAGGGAGATGTTTCTTATTCTCTGTATTTAAAAGGGAAACTGGGGAATAAACCAAAAAGAAAGGAAAATGCATTTTTTTTGTTTTTCTTTTTTGTTTTGTTTTCCTTTAATGAGGGCTACTTTGCAAGCCTTATATACCACTGTAATGTGAATTAAAGACAGCAATTTTGACAGCAACAGTAATAGAGTCTCTCCATGAAGAGAGAATGTGATTGTAAACATGCAAAAATGAGTAGCCTAGTGTTATGTCTAATAACAAACAGAAGTGTTCACATGCCTGAAAATTCCATATAGTAATTAAATCTTTTCTCAACAATACCATGCCATCTGTGCTCATTTTGATCATGGCTCTAGTGCACAAACTTTCTACCTTAATGACATCCAAGCATTCGTGAAACGCTGGGATAAGTGCATTAGTGTTGCAGAGGATTATAAAGAGAAATATAATTACAAATATAATATAATTGGAAACAATTACTCTCAATTGTGTTCTCTTATTCTGCACAATCACAAGTCCCGGTCCAACCAGAGCCCTCCTTGTAAAATACTTAATCTTCATATAAGGAAAAAAAGTGCCAGTGGATGTTTTCACTTCAACTCTAAATCACACTGCACTCTGTAAAATAAAATTATGCCACATATCCTGTGGATTGAAATATTAAACCTTGTTACCACTTGGTGGTGCTATGACAATAAATTACATTTGGAATGTGCATGTGATTATTACTCATCATTGAACATGTGTGTGTGGTTTGAGCTCATTACATCATCTAAAGGTTGGCAGAATAAGTGCCACACTTCCTTTCTGCACTGTGTAACCTGTTGGTTGATTGTCTCATTATGGCATTATCATTTAATGTATCATTAATCCGTTTGCCAATTTACATCATAGACATCATCACGTCATGCTGACCAAATTCGCTTTGAGTTTGGTGAATGTGAAAATTGTTTGTCTTAAGGAGACATTTAAATAGATTTAAATCGGTGCATGTTGGTGAAACTGGATGCATTTAGACAAAAAATAATGAGGTGCTTAATAGCTTGAAATTCTCGTACCCTCCGGCTCAATAATCACCAGGGATGATGGTTGTTGCCATTTTAAGTTTTTAAGCATATAAGCATCTCAAAAATGTCCAAAGTTTTGGGAAAACAATAAACAGGCCAAAAACAATGAGCTTCCTTTGTTCCATTGGTGGTTGGACCCTTACTATGGTCGGTCATACAATGAGTTGCTTGTCCTGAGACATTATTTCGTACTTGCCAATTCTGTGCTTCAGTGGAAATTTGTCTGGTAGTCTCGCTCGCATCCACACATAATAAAATTTAAAGCTATATGAACCTAAGTAACCTGTAAAGTCTAGCTTGGAATAGTACGTTAAGCTAAATGAGGACTATAAAGGAGTCCTAAGCTTCTTCTACTGATAACTTGAAGGATTTTTTATTAAAAGATTCAAACACAATGTATTGTGATAGAAATTAAGAGCACTGTGCTGCACCATAAATGTAATGATCTACTCACGTAAATCATTTGGACGTCTGTGTAGCGCAGCCACATACTGTACGTGTGTATGCTGCAAATGTCTGTAGAACCGAACTAAAATGGTCCGGGTCATAATTTAACCAAACAGCAGATTCCAATCAGGATCATTCCATATTCCATTTTAGTTGGTTCATTCAGTGCCTTATTCAAATAAATGTCATGTCAATGTTGAGATGACGAACTTCACAGATGTGAATGCAGTCTGTATTATCTTGTTTGGCTACCGGTGAAAGGTCCAGAAAAGGGCACAATGTCATTAATTCTCGGTGTGCTGAGCTTTAGGAGATGTATTTAAAGCTGCTCTTTAAAGTTCAGCAATGAGTCAAAAACCTTTGAAGGGGACATCAGACGCCAAAAACCTATTATTGCAAATCAGATAAAAACCTATTGGTCAGTATAGCCGGATTGAGTTGTCTGTAATTGGTATTGCACTGGCCCATCTGTTGCATTTGTGGCATGAAATAAAAAACTCTCACCTTTGCGCCCTTTAATATGTGTCTTTTAATCATATGACTGATAGTATTCTTTTAATAATCCATGCACGATATATGGTCACATTTTACATAAATAAATAAATAAATACAATTTATCATTTCACCGTCTACCGTCACAGTCCAATGCTTGATATTCTACTACAATGCTTTTACCATGTGTTTTTAAAAAAATTTGGATTGTATTAACATTCATACAGCTCTACCTTTATAACATACTGTATTGTATCTCTTTAAATGCATCTCACAATAAACACAGAATTAAACACTAATTATACAGGATCAATGTGTCTTAAAGACATTTTATTAAACAAAAATAGTACATGTATCTTTATCAAACATTCATGATACTTTTAACTAGACAACGATTTTAAGACATCAGCAATATAATATTCCACCAGAGCTACACCTGCTGGAAAGTGGAGTTCTTAAGGCTCAGTCAGTAGCAGCGCAGGAAGAAGGTGTTGCAGGCACTGCCTCTCATACAGTCACACAAACGGCCAATGCGTGGTCCATGCTTCAGGGCACACCGCTCTCCTACGTCACACTAAACACAAACATGTGCACATAAACATTAAAAATTTGAATAACTGTGCCATGTCGTTGTGTAGAATAAAGTTTGCATTTGCAGAATGGTCACATCATATTACTGTACTGGTTTTACTGGTATAATATTCCAAATATCTATAAGGGTTTAGGAAACCATATAGTGTGAATTCAGACATTATAGGACATTAAGTTTTTGAAATTCCATTTGGACTTTTCTGCCATTTATAAAACAAAATCACCCAAAACATTATACATTTCTGAATGCATTTTAACAACATATTTTAAAAGCTTAAAATGAATGCATTATAAAATATGTTTATTCATGTTTTTATATTATATATGTAATAAAATTAATTATCATACTATTGCGACCTTATACAATAAAGCCACGGCAGATGTAATTTTTCTCCTTTTTTGGTGTCAATATCTGGCCTAATGCTTATTAAGCTCTGACTCTGGTTTATCAGCAAATGAATTCTTAGTCTTAGGTTAAAGTGTCCAAGTTTACCTGATGCCTCAGTAGGGTCAAGGGGTTCTGGAGCCTGTCCTAAGGAACTCAGGGCACAAAGCAAAAGACACCCTGGATGGGGTGCCAGCCCAAAACAGGGCACACATACACACTTCAGACAATTTGGAAATGGCAATCAGTCTACAGTGCATGTCTTTAGACTATGGGTGAAAACTGGGGTACCCGAAGGAAACCCAATAAGTACAGAGAGCATGCAAACTCCACATATAGGGAGGGACCAGAGGAAAGATTCAAACCCCTTTTGAAACCTCTGGTGATGGTGCTAAACTCTAAGCTACTGTGCTGCCTACCTGATGCCCCAAATACCTGAATTTACTCTGTACCAAGCAACAGGTAATATATACTATAAAATATACATATTTGGCGTAATTCGCCAAATATGGATGATATGAGGAGTGGCTTATAATATCTGGATCAATATGAATGCCACTCTGTAACAGCCAAGTGTCCACGTCTCTACAAATCTTATTTTAACTAAATCTAAAATCGAATTTTTTTTCTACATTATTTATAAAAAAATAAAAAAAAGGAGTCTGGACATTAGGGATCAGTAATGTAATCCTGCAGGATAGGTATGGTATGCCATATGTAACATATTCATTATTTTACACAGAGCAAAATACATGTGTGTAAAGTGATCTTAAATTTCACTTTACAGTTTTACTATCCAGAAAAAATAAAGCAAAATTCAATAAGTTTTTTTTTTTTTTTTTTTTGCTGAAACATTATTTCTCAAGATGAAAAGGTGTGTAAGGGATTAGGGAGTATTTAGAGATGCCTTAGTTAATAAATAGGTTTTACCCTTGGAATGATGCTGGCTCTTTTATCCAGTGCTATCTGATTCTCTCCATCTCCTTCCAGAAGGCTTTCCAGTGCTTCAGCCTGAGGAAAAAAAAAACAAGGAAAGGTATATAACTGTATATAGACTATATATACTGTCAATATACTGTAACTGTAACGACACCATTGTTCAGATAGTTACCTGATAGTTGTTGTTATTGGTGTTAGTTTTTTTAGTTGTTGTTTTTGTTTATTTTAATTGTTTACCTAATATGTTATTTTTTTATGATTTTATATGTTTACAATGTTTATAAATCAGATTGATGTTATTTATAATGTAACCGATCTTGCATAATTGCTTTGGCAACAATGTATTTCATTTTGTTAATATTTATGACAGTAAAGCCCTTCTGAACTAAAAGTATATTTAAACAAAAACAAACAAGCAAACAAAAACAAACAAACAAAAAGCAAGATAAAAGACTTTAATTAATAGACGTTAATTATATATGTTTACAGAGTCAGACAAAAACATGTATATACACTTCAGGAAAGGAGAAATAGTATGATGTATATTATATTAATATAATATTGATAATATTATCATATTACCATAATATTATCATACACACACACACACACATATATGTATATATACATACGTGTGTGTGTGTGTGTGTGTGTGTGTGTGTGTTGGTTGGTTTTATTTATTAGTCTTTTTCTTTACCATGTCTCTGGTGACCAGCTGCTCCTCGGACACAGACAGTCGGTTGTCCAGAGCCGTGTGAGCCTGACACACAGTGCTGATCAGTAACACACACACACCCAGGTACACCGCCGTCCTGATGCTGTCCATGCTGCTGGAGAAAGAGTTTAGAACACACAGTTTCACCAACAAACAACTGATTTCCGCGCGTCTCCGTGTGTAGTCTCACTGAGTCTCACCAAACTTTCTCTATTTATACAGCGCGAGCGCCTGACTGACAGACGCGCCCCCAATGACGTCATCGCTCCTGTCACTTTCCCTTATATCCGCAGGAGTGGGAAAAAAAGTGTCCGAAATGCTAAGTGGAAAATAAGATAAGAGGGGAATGAATGATGGAGACTGTTGATATGTCGAGTCAGATTCTCTGTGTGCAGAGAGAGAGAGAAAAAAAGAGAGAGAGAGAGAAAAAAAAGAGAGAGAGAGATCCCTATAGGTGGAGTTTTCTTGTAAAAAATGAATCTTAGCTTGTAGCGATGGTCAGTATAAAAGTTTTTAGCCTAAAGTTCTTTATATTTCCTTATTGTTCCCTTTATTTCATATTCCTAGTGGTTACCACCAGGTTCGATTCCCACCCCTGTGTGCATGGAGTTTGTATGTTCTCTCTCCATGCTTGGTGGGTTTCCTCCGGGTTCTCTGGTTTCCTCCCACAGTCCAAAGACATGCAGATTAGGCTTTAGAACTGGTGTTCCCAAATTTCCCATAGTGTGTGACTGAATGTGTATGTGCACCCTGTCCAGGGTGTACCCCTGCCTCGTGCCCCAAGTCTCCCGGGATAGGCTCAGACCCCCCACACTCCTGTATACATGATTAAGCGGTATATACAATGAGTGAGTGAGAGTCTCTCTAGTACAAATGATTTCTCCATGTCCCAGGTATTCAAATAACAGTGACCCTTAATCCTTTTTTAGGTCCCTGACAGTCGTATAAGCATTTCACTCCATATTATAGGCTTATATAATTTGCATGTCTTTGGAAGGTACAAGGAAACCGGAATACCCGGAGGAAACCAACCAAGCATGAGGAGAACATGCAAACTCCATTCACACAGACCCAGAGGCGAGAATTAAAATCCGGAACCTGAAGGTGCAAGGTCAACAACATGAAGGATAGATCATTAACGGCTTGCTAATTTCTTTGCTGACTTCGTGATGTTCCTTCTGTTCCTGGATCATCAACCTGGGGATGAACTTGGCAGAGACATGGCACATGTTCAAATCACACTTGATGATTGCCTGGATTGTTCTCCATGACATAACGACAATGACAGCAGGGTTGTGGGCCAGACAATCATGATGCACAAATTGCAGAATGGTTTCGGTATTTTCATGGGTTGAGCTCATTCAAGGTTTTCCTGATCTCTCGTTGTCTTTAGAGGATGTTCTTTTGCTCTTGGAGTGTGTCTCATTCAAAACACCCTAAATGACTTCGCCATACACTTGCCAAATCAAGATTTGTCCAGTTTCATGCAGAATTTAATGTTTGCTCTTTGTGTTGTCCATGAAATAACAGACATGTAATGCACATGTTCAGAATAGCACCAGTTGCAAAGCTCCCGATACACACAGTACAATGTCTTTTGGCACACTGACTTATGAAGGTCGGTGCTCCCTGTGACTGTATGTACAGCCTTGTGCTGACATCTATTGGCATGTTACAAAACTAGTCTCAAAACTTTTTGATACTACCTTACAGAAACACTCCCAACCATAAACCATGGGCAATTTGAAAACCCCTAATCAGCTTTAAAAGCATGTTCTCCTACTATGGGGCTCATTAGAATACCTGAATGAAACACGCTTAGCACTGAGAAGAAGAAAAAACTAAATCCAGGAGCACTGATCAGAGGAAAGATTTGAACTTCTAAACACTAAAGGTATGACGCAACCATGCGACCCACTATACCATGTGTATAGAGGAGTTACCATCATATCATTGCAAAAGCAAGTACATATCCAAATAGCAGGTGGTGAAGTAATCAGGGTTTTTTGTCGTTTCATGATTCATGCAGACTATTAGTGAGAGTTGCATCTAGTGAAGTGCTGCCTAGATTTTCTATAGATTTGTGCTAATTTTTTTTTTATGTTTGCTTTACCGAGACATCTGTAAGACATCAACAGTAATTAAAGAGGTCCTATTATGTTTTTTCAAATATGATCTTTCATGCAGTGTGTCATGTAGCTGTATGTGAACATAAACTATCTGCACTATCTGTGACGCTGACAGTGCACAATAAATGGAGTTTCTGTCTTTAAAAAAAAGAGTCGGCTCACATTCCCCTAAACGAGTTAGCAAATCTATTTTTACTCTGTTTCGGATCCACATCACTCCGTGACATATTTGCATAATGTCCGCCCATGTTCTACGTCACGAACAACTTGTCCGCCATCTTACAATTAACGTTACCACACTCTTGTTAATGTGACGAATCATGCCAGGTTCGCTTAAACAGTTTGTAATATAAAAAAACAATAAAGACGAGAGCACACAAAATACTTTTTAACTGTTTATTCTCCACCATTTACCACAACTAAACTTAAAACTCGAGTAGTGGCCACCTGTTTTAAGAGACTCATTAAGCAATATTAGCAACCTTAAAAATGGCATAATAGGACCTCTTTAAGAATGTGCTATGAAATGCAGTTATTGGTACATATTAGTACTTATTATACAGTTCAGACTAAGCAATCTGCTCGGACGAGTGGCGTTTCACAAATGGTGATAATAGACGTGAAAAACCACTGGAACGGTTAACTAGATCAATCACTCCGTGTCCCAGGTATTCAAATAACGGTTATTTAATAGCTGTCTGTCACAGCATGAAAGTACAGGTCTGTACAGTCTGTCATACTGAGAAGAGAGCAACTGCCTGGATAAAAACACATTCAAAACCAGGCAGCAAAAAATCACATCTGATAACTTTGTCATTTTGGAAACAACACTCCTTAATAATTGCTTCCAAGTCTCATCTAAACCACCCGTAAAGCAATTTCACACTCATGGTTGAGTAGCTGCGCATCATGTCTACAACCGCATCACAGTTGTGTTACTGTATATCCAGCAATACAGGGCTCCCTTTTGTGTGATAGTGTTTAAATATACATAGGCTAAGCGGCAGGTGTTAGAGATGTTTTAACGTGTAAGAGACCTACAGTATAGCGGGGCTTCTGAGGGAGTGAATAAAAACAGAGTGCTTATGATACGCACGGGAAGATCTCTCCGTGGGGTTATTAATTAGGAACTTATAAGGAAATAAAAGAAAACTGAAAACACAAAATAAAGGCGATCTACGTGAGAACGAACGGGGCACTGGAAACTAAAACTAAAACTTAGATCCTCTCGGGGCTTATTCCCTTACCAAGGATTTATGGGAGAGAGTTTGTGTTTTGTTAAATTTTTTGGTGTAAACTTTATATTTAACCTGAGAGTCCACGCTACACGGATGCGTGTCGCTCTCTCTTTTTTTTTTTCCCCGGCGTCTTAAGAAGACAGCGGCTCCTGAGTCTGAAAGGTCTTTGTCCCTGATACCTTTACCGGTGCTACCTAATGATCGCACGAAGTGCCGCGGTATCAGGACCCTTAAATACATAAGGGTGCGGCATATCCAGGATGATTGCGGTGTTGCCTGGCAACCGCGTGTCTATAAATGGCCGCGCCTTTGCCTGTTCAGAGTTGCACGCCGTAGCAGCATGTGGATCTGCTCGTTCTGAACAATTTATGTATTTTTACATTTATTAACCCTAGACTTTGCCTAATCTAGATGTTGGCTTATTGGTATTCTACAAGGCTTGATCTTAGGACCCATAGCCTTCTGTTGAAGTAATTAATTTAATCTGTCAACATAATAATAACAAAATAGACCTTAATGTGCAGTTTTCAAATTTCCTCCTGACATCCATATTTTAAACAGTTTATAGTAGAGTTAAATTTTTTTTATAACTTTACGCTTTATTCTTGGTTATTTGATTTCTAGTCTTAATCTTCTTTTTTTTTACCTTGTTGCTTGTATGTTGTTTTATAATCTGTCTGTCAGATATATATATATATATATATATATATATATATATATATATATATATATATATGTGTGTGTGTGTCTATGTGTGTGTATGTATATATATATATATATATATATATATATATATATATATATATATATGTGTGTGTGTGTGTGTGTGTGTGTGTGTGTGTGTGTGTGTGTGTATATATATATATATTCTTGTTAGAACCCAGTAATCATATTTACAGCCTTTTTAATAATCCAGTTTAAGCTTTTCCATGTCTTCTCTTATATTATGATGAAATATATGATGAGAAAATAATTTAAACATTTACAATATTTCTTCATGCACTGCTTGCAGTAACTCACTGCAATACGGTTCATTAGTTCCTATTGTTTACAGTTGTAAAACCTATAAAGTCATGTTATTTGTTTGAGGACACTTAGATGTAAACGAAATTGCATTTTGCCGATGAGCATGTTGTAGACCTTTATATGCAGAGCCGTGTCAGTTTGGGTTTGAGTTAATGCTTAATAATGCATTAAGACTTGAAAGTATAGGCATTATTAATTAACTTTGTTCTTAATTACCAGACCATAATTATAATTTGTGTCAAATTATATTTCATTAGACTCTATTATGATGCAGTTTCCTTTTGGGATGAATAAAAATGTAATTTATTTAAACAAAATATACATTTGTATTAAACTGAGAATATTAGGGACCTGCTGTCAGGTCCTGGGCTTGGGCATTAAGCCCAGAAAATCCATTGCCTTGTTTTATAGGTCTGAGTGATTAAATCATTTTGGTTGAAAATTTAGGTTTGCCACATGTTTACTGATTATTAAACAGGACTGTGTTCATCTAGCTTGTGATTTGTGATTTTAAATGCTGAAAATGTAAATGTAAAAAAATGCTAAAAATGGTTTTATGTTTAAATGCACCTCTGGTGTCAACTGTTAAGTCTTTATTTGTCACATAAACATTACTGTAATGTGAAACTCATTTCTTCGCATATTGTTAGGAAGTTAGGGACAGGGTTGTGTCTTCTTTGTGCTTTAAAAGAAATCTCATTTTTAGTCTAATTTTTTTTCACATCAGAAAACGTGGATTTTTGTGAAGCATGATTCATGCAATCATCCTGACAAGGCTTGATAATGAGGGCAGATTCTAATAACCATGACACATGGTACAAATATCCAAGATTAACAGGTGGGAAAAAAATAACCTGATATGAATCCAAGATATTTTCACCCAGAATTTATTGTTTGTTCTGGCAGCACCATTGCTCTTTTTGATAATAAATGCAAAAATAAATAGTAAGTGATAAGGAAATGTGTTTGGGGCATTTCTTTAAACAATAGCTAGATTTAAGATTTGAATTTAAATGTTTGAGACAGAGATGAAAATTTTGCACTAAAACGTACAAATAATTACACATGCTTTTCAATATGACACACTACTGTACATACTCAAATAAAATATCATTAAATATTAAAATATTAGTCTTGTTTATCTTAGAGGGTGCTGGCTTCCTTTGGGGTTTTTTATTTTGAGTTGTAAAATTAATTAATTAATTAATTAATTAATTAATTAATATATGTATAACTTTGCTTAGTAGAGAGTTTTTCTCGGCTTTTACAGAAAACCTTGGACTTTTGTGTCAAATGATATTTCCTCCTACCATGATGCACTGTCATACATTTTTTATAATGCTTAGCTCGATTCTGTTGTGTTCTACAAGGTTAATGTAATACCCAGTTGAATAGTTGAATAATGGCTTGATAGATGAGATGGAGAGAGATTGTAGACCCTGAAGCACTGAATAATGCACGATCCACACAAATAAACAACATCAATAAACATTCACATGTCCTAAAAACCCTCACTGCTAGAACATAGAGCATGTTTCCCTCTTTACAGCCCTGATATTAAAGGCACAAATGGGTGGAGGCCAGGAGGTGCTGTGTTTCATATAAGACAATACTTTGACAATACTTATGCAAATCTAATTATAGACCCCCTCGCACAAAAAGAGAATTTGTGTGCAATATATGACACACTTTTTTAACTTTTTAATGATTTTAATCATAATAATAATAATAATAATAATAATAATAATAATAATAACAACAACACATTTTATTTATATAGGTGCCATTCTGGTCATCCAAAGCCGCCTTTCAGATGAAAAATAAAAAAAGATAACACTGATTAAGATAATTTTGAGTGTAAGTGATTAAAACAATATTAAATGAAATAAAAGACTGTCATAATTTAAGACATTTAAAAACAAATGATAATTTAAAAGGAGATTTAATTTAAGTGCAGCCTTTCTGTACATCATGTAGGATAAGCAGCTTCTGAATAAATGGGTCTTAAGGTGAGATTCTTTCTAACCTTTAATAGACTTTAATTTCACTAAACAAATTTTTACCATAGTACCAGAAAAATAGTTACTACTACTAACCAGAAATCAAATTCTTCACTGACTTATGTACAGTAGATATATTTTAAAGGATAGAAAGAATGTATGTCTATTGGAAAATAAAAAAAATACCAAAAAATTATAATTAAGAT
The DNA here is from genome assembly GCF_024256425.1 of Clarias gariepinus. NCBI lineage: Eukaryota > Metazoa > Chordata > Actinopteri > Siluriformes > Clariidae > Clarias > Clarias gariepinus. The sequence goes on along the minus strand of NC_071102.1, from coordinate 24,396,289 downwards.
CTCCAGGTGCCCCTTGGCCACCCAAGTAACATGTCATGAATCTTAAGTGTGATCTGAGTCACTTCTAGCAAGTCTACCCATTACCTGCATGTCCTTCTTATGTTTTGGCACCTTTAGGAGATAGCTAATGTCAGATAGCCTGCAGACTGAGATGAAATGTGGTTTAATTAAATCTTCAGTTGATGAGATGTGAGAGAAGAAATGAGACAGGTTCGGGTGCCGAGAATGTCAGGGATCTGTACTTGCAAAAATGTTTGTTATTAATGATCTGGATTTGTTCCACGTCATCGAAAAACATTCAAAAAATAAAGACTTAGATAGATTTAAGCAAAAAAAAAAAAAAAAATTCTTTTAAAAAACATTTAAAAGTCATACATCTGGATATACAGATGCATGGATGGATGAATGGATAGAGACTTTATCGATTCTAAAGGAAATTCCAGATATCCAGCAGGCAATAGACAAACAAAAGATAGGTTTGTAGATGTGATTGCACACCGTATATCTGTATATCCATGCATAGTTAGTAGGTTACAGTAGTACACAGGTTAATATGTGAGATGACCGAAGTTAGTAGTGCAAGGCTAAGAACAAAAAAAAACTACTGGATATTATACACCCACCTAAAGGATTATTAGGAACACCATACTAATACGGTGCTTGACCCCCTTTCGCCTTCAGAACTGCCTTAATTCTACGTGGCATTGATTTAACAAGGTGCTGAAAGCATTCTTTAGTAATGTTGGCCCATATTGATAGGATAGCATCTTGCAGTTGATGAAGATTTGTGGGATGCATATCCAGGGCACGAAACTCCCGTTCCACCACATCCCAAAGATGCTCTATTGGGTTGAGATCTGGTGACTCTGGGGGCCATTTTAGTACAGTGAACTCATTGTCATGTTCAAGAAACCAATTTGAAATGATTCGAGCTTTGTGACATGGTGCCTTATCCTGCTGGAAGTAGCCATCAGAGGATGGGTACATGGTGGTCATAAAGGGATAGACATGGTCAGAAACAATGCTCAGGTAGCCCGTGGCATTTAAACAATGCCCAATTGGCACTAAGGGGCCTAAAGTGTGCCAAGAAAACATCCCCCACACCATTACACCACCACCACCAGCGTGGTGGGGTCTCCTGCTGTTGTAGCCCATCCGCCTCAAAGTTGTGCGTGTTGTGGCTTCACAAATGCTTTGCTGCATACCTCGGTTGTAACGAGTGGTTATTTCAGTCAAAGTTGCTCTTCTATCAGCTTGAACCAGTCGGCCCATTCTCCTCTGACCTCTAGCATCAACAAGGCATTTTCGCCCACAGGACTGCCACATACTGGATGTTTTTCCCTTTTCACACCATTCTTTGTAAACCCTAGAAATGGTTGTGCATGAAAATCCCAGTAACTGAGCAGATTGTGAAATACTCAGACCGGCCCGTCTGGCACCAACAACCATGCCACGCTCAAAACTGCTTAAATCACCTTTCTTTCCCATTCTGACATTCAGTTTGGAGTTCAGGAGATTGTCTTGACCAGGACCACACCCATAAATGCGTTGAAGCAACTGCCATGTTTGGATTTGATAATTGCATTAATGAGAAATTGAACAGGTGTTCCTAATAATCCTTTGGGTGATATATAAAGAATATAAATGAAGCATATAAGTTACACTTAATATGTGTAAAAATGAAAAACATAATAAATTAATAATACTAATGAATTATTGATGTGCTTCTGTTTTAATAATAATTTTTTTTTTAAATGCATGAAAATGACACTGACTGAGTCTATCTATGTGTAATAATGAAATACTATGTAATAATAAGAGTAGTGAGCAGAACATGAAGCTAACAAAAGAGAGAGTTAAACAGTAGCAATGGATGTAAGATTAATGTAGTTTATTAATTTTTTAATGATTTGTTTCCTTCTGCAATAGCAGAAGATAAAGGTTAGCCCTGACTTCTCTACATTTAACTACATCACTATGGTCACTGCATGTGATCTAATAATAAAAGAAAGATACGTTCCAGCCCCAGAAAAATAAACTGGTCCATCATCCAGGCTGGAGTTGGAGAGGTCTCAATTAATATTCCACCATTACACCAGAATTTTAAGTTTCATAACAGCTAGTTAAAATCTCTGACCATATCTTTACTGTAAGTACAGTACACACACACACAATGCAAGAGGAATCTGATTAATGTTAGCGAACATACAGTACAGCAATCAGCTCCTAAGTTGTTAGTTACATTAATAGTTTATTATAATTAATTAATAATTTCTATAGGGTATATGCTATATTTTGTAGGTTTTTCATATATATGTGGATTCAATACTTACTGGGGTCAGCATGCTTTCAGTCTTTGTTTGAAAAGTGGCAGTGATTCATTCAGGTGGCCAGGTGGAGCTCATTCCACCACCTGGGGCCCAGACAAAAGCATCTCGTTGACCCCATTCAAAAACTCTTTGTGTGGGCCCTCGGGTGATTTGCTACACTAGTAATGACTTTGTACTGAATAGTGAGCAGTAAAATTAGCAATGTTTTTGTCATGCAGTAGTATTCTCTGAAGCATTAAAGTAGTCCTATAGTCAGCATCTCCATATTATTTATTGACCTGTAGTAGTTTGTCAATGGATTGTTTGGGATCTACAGCTTTCTCTGTTAATTTTATAGATTAGAATAAATTTTTTCATATTGTGAGAAGGTCAAGAAAGCTTTGAGTGTGCGAATTAAACAAAAGTTATGAGGTTTAGGAATTCAAACTATTTCTTTCGTAAGCAAAAGCTCAGGTCTGAATCACTGCACCAGAAGCTTTAATGCTTTATTCATTTTAATGACTGATTTTAATATCCTTATCCTGCAAATTAATGTCCATAAAAAACATAATAGCTTGCAAGGTAAATAGACGTTCAGATAAATGTTATTATTTAAGTCTAACAGTTTGCTGTTTGTAATTAAATGCCTTATTGTTAATAGATGTTTAAATATGTGAATATCTTACAACGATTATAATGTTTAAACGTGTTTTCAGTATTAGGTACCCTTGCATTCTTCAAAAGGTCATCCTTTAAAGTCATTTTCTCTGTTGAGTTTCTTCCAGGAATATTATTATTAGCAATATTATATATCCAATTATTTATTAACTTGTCCAGGTTGTGTTATAATAGTCTATATAAATACATACAGTATATAGATTATGATATGAAGTTTTATTGTTAGCAGTGTTAAAAAGAAAATGTTTAACATTTGAATCTGCAATAACAACTCAGCTGGAATAAAAACACTTTATTTAGCCTGCTTGCTTGATTATTAAAAAGTAAGGTGTTGCAGATGTTACTCTATCTATATATCTATAGTATATACTGTATATAAATATCAGATATTATATATGTCAGCAAAAAAATGATAATAAAAATAAACACACTTCAGGAAAAGAAAGAATAATATGGTGTATATTACATTAATATAATATGATTTTTTATATTATAATATTATCACATATATATTTATCTCAGAACCAGTGGTACAGGTTCTGGTTCTGTTCTAATCTAATCTATTCTATTCTAATCTAATCTAATCTAATCTAATCTAATCTAATATAATAAAATATAATATAACATCCTCTTAGTGTAAATAAACTGTACAGAAATGCCTTTGAAAACAGAACCAGAACAGAACCTGTATCACTGGTTCTGAGTCAAATAAACTAAAATTGTAAGTAATGTGATTACACAGAGGTATCGTAACACAAACTGAAGTTACAAATATTCCACAATATCCTTCTGTTTTGTTTTTTTCTATACATACAGACTGATTTCAGTTATATTCAAAGCATGAGTTTTCCTTAAGCTTATTGCTCATGTCCCTTTATTTATCCCTTGCATGCACTTGATTTATAGTTTACATGTTTGTTCTGTGGAAATTTCTGCCATTTATTGTGTTGTGCAGCGCTTAAAGGCAGAAAATTCTAATAATGTATTCAGCATGTTATCTCTATGTCTTGTTGCTCATCAAGGTTCACCACAAACACAGAATTCAAATAGCTGGGTCTCTATTATCAGTATGACACCTTATGTTAACTTCCTTTGTTTTGTTTTTTTTCTGTTCTCCTTCAATTTTCTTGCAGGCTTTTAGATTTATTATTATTTATTATCTAACCTGAATGTGGCCAAACAGCCAAACATCTGCCTCATTAACAGCTTGTAAATGCTGTAACGTTTCATTAAGCCCTAACGGAGCAACCACAAATAACTGACATTGACACAATGTGAGAACCATAAAGCAGCTTTGTACTTGTCAAGTGGTTTACCAGAAATTTCTCTAAATTCTAGCAATTTGTGAGCACCTTTTGTTACATTTCATTAAAAGTCAGAGATTAATTATTAATATAGTTTGTAAAAAAAATTCACACGGTTCTTAATCTTGTTCGAAAAACATTTCTTTATTGTTTTAAGTAAAAAAATATTTAGAATTACACCAATCAACTGTAACATTACAACTCTAAACATTATTCCCAGTATCGTATATGACTATCGATCTGACTTGTTTGTCCGATGCATCTCATTGGAGATCGATCAGATTAAGTTTTGGAGAATTTGGAGGTCGGGATTTGCAGCTTTGCGCAGTTTGCCTGCCGGGCCCCATGCACTGGATGTTCTGGTGCCTTTCTGTTATATCCAGCAGTGACTTTTTTTGTGCTAAAATTGCTTTTGTTTGGGATTGGACTGGACAGGCTGGACTTTACTCCCTACAGGCATCGGTGAGCCTTGGGAGCCCATAATCTGGTCACCGACTTGCTGGTACTGAACATAATTGCTAATCAATACTGAATTATTAATGTTATGTGACGTTAATGTTATGGCTGATCAGTGTATTAACAACATACTGTAGATGTTAGCTCACAATAACTAAAGATTCATTTATCTTTGAGTGGAATATTTGTGCCAGGTTTATAAAACACAAATGCAAATTTCAGCATTTAAAGCAAAAAAAAAAAATCTTTAATTATTACCCTTACAGTCTTTCACATATGAATAATGACATTATACATGTGTTTTTATTATTTTCTTTTAGCAAATGCCATGTGATTATTGTGTTATTTTGTTTTCCTTTTTTTTTTTAAAAAAAAAAGATTTTTCACATATTAGGTTACATGTTTTTTTTTCTAATTTATTGTTTTGTTGTTATTTCTGTTTAAAAAAAAAATTCATTTATTTTCCCATGCTACTTGTTTTTTACTTGCGAATGCATCATTCACATTGGACGACATGGACCTGAGGTCAAATGTGCAATTCCAGTGTATGTGTGAAATGCATCTTATTGTTTTGTTTAGTTTTTCGCATGTGGTCACATAAAGTATTACTTACATGGGAAAAATTATTCATGGTTGTGTGTAACATGTATGTGATTTTTTTCAGTAAGGATACATCCACTCAGGAGCTCTGAGAAAGTGGTGCTAATAAAAGAAGTGCATTTACTTAGGAAAGTGCCTGTGTGTACGCTATGTATTATATAAGACTCATCAGCACCTGTTCTTTCTGCTCCGACATTCACAGTGTGGCCATGTTTTTAAGCATATAAATTCGGAGTCCGTTTAGGGTATAATAAGTGGTTTAAAGAAGTCATATAATGCAGTAGAGTAATGCATTTTAGTGAAGCGATCAAAAATGTTAAATGGTGTTAATATGATCAAATAAGATTTGGAAATTTGATTGTGCCCTGATAATATTTTTCCCATGTCAGATGACATGGGAGAAACAGACTGGATTCTGAGCGAATGTTAAAGGATGCAAAATGTGGAGGCAACACATGTGCACACACAGTCACAGATCCTTGTTTCATTATTTGCAGCATTTTCTTATTAAAATGGCATATACTATATAGGTCTACTATATACTATAAAGTTCCCTTAAAATAGCACCAGAAATTTCATTCATAACTAACATTCTTTTTTTTTTTTTACATTCATAAATCCATAATGCATTTTTTCATCCCTGGATGCCCAAGTCTTTTGATTCTCTTTTGCATCATCATAAGGCACACGTGTAAAGGTAATAAAAGCCTATTTGGCTTGATTAAGCTAATTTTGACATCCCCGAGTCAAAACTGTTCAGTTAGGCGCAGTGTGTCTTATAAATCCTGTTTTTGAATGTGTTTTGGCTTTGTCCGGAAGACGGGGGTCTTGTGGTATCTCCTGTTTACATCATTACATCTTTGGAAGTCTAGAACAGGTTATAGCTGCTTTTCAGATGACCGCTTTGCTTGTTGATTAAATCTGTGTGCCTCTTTTTTCTCAGAGTCTACGTTTGCCAAGTCGCTAGTCCTCCGTTGAGGTTGTTTGTCCATTTCTGTCTTTGTATTTCTTTTTTTTTTTCCTGGGGAAAGAAGTAACACAGTCAAACTCAGTCACACAACTCATATCATCCTGTATGTACATTATATGGCCAAATTGTCTAAAAATGAATGCACAACATTCCAAGCTCCTCTCATATGGGAAAGCGTCCACTAGATTTTAGAGCTTGGCCCTGAGGAATTGGTTTACCCAGCCACAAGACCATTAATGTGGTCAAGCCCTGATGTTGGGTAAGGAGGCCTGCGGTTAGCATTCCAGTTTATCCCGAAGGTGTTCAGTCGGGTTGAGGTCAGGGCTCGGTGCAGGACACTTGAGATTTTCCACTCCAGCCTTATCAAAGCATGCTTTCATGCAGCTCACCTTGTACACATGGGCCATTTTACTGCCTGACCTCTCAAGTGACTCGTCAAGCAGGGTAATAATAATAAGAACTTTCTTTATAGGCACTTTTTCCTATTTTTTCCCTTTCTCATGGTTACCACATCAAATTATTCAATCTGTAAGTTATTTGAACAGTTTTTATACCCTTTTATCGCCTGCTGCAACCCACCCACCTTCTCCAGTGCCCTGTATCTAAAGTGGCTGGGTATTCAACTGAGCATCCCAGCCTTTATAATCGGCCCCACAGTGGAAACAGGGATTTGAACCCATTACCCTCTGATCAGTGGCATAACATCCTAACCACAGGGCTATTCTACCCCCTTACAGTCTCTTGAATTTTAGTCTTTTGACTGCTCCTCTCATGGGGTCAACCCTCCCCTTATATTCAGGCTTGGGACCAGCACTGCATCCAACGGCCGGGCGTTTAGGCATCGGTGGTTAGGTGGTAGATTTCTCACCCTCCATGTAGAATTCCCCGCCTATGCCTAAACGCCCGGCCGTTGGATGGAGTGCTGGTCCCAAGCCTGAATATAAAGGGAGGGTTGCCCCTCCTATAGTCCCTTAAATATGGTTTTATACTTCTATTAAAAAGATAAAAAAGGTTGTTATAGAACATTCTGAACATCGCTAATATACAGAACACTTTTTCACTATTTCACTATGAATCCAGATAACGAACATATATTGATTCCCTTTTAAATCTGGGCGCTTAGATACCTTTCTTATTTAGTCTAGGTTTTTATCGCCCTCTGTTGACAGTAAAAAGAGTTACTTGGATGGACTTAAATGCATACAGTATTTTACCTCTACTAAGTCAGATAAGCATGATTGATTTGCCATAAAACCAAATAGATTGACTGTACATTTGCATATCTATAATAATAATTCCACTCACCTTGTGTGTTTGTGTGTGATGGTGTCTTCTGATGTGCAGTGCGTGTTCTATGAGAGTCTAAGCAGCTGATAAACAGCCAGGATCGGTGTGAGCAGTAAGCTTGGATATACTGTCCTAAAGCCCTGAGATGATCAGAGAAAAGCAGTTATATTAAAAGATGTCCCCGTTACCAGCAAAACATAAACTAGTGTGTGATGAACATGTACTGTGTATGCTGGGTAGATTTTCACATCATCTTATTTCCACCTCCTGGTCTTTTGTAAACTTGGAAGACTGATAAAAACCTCCAAAATAGAAACTGCCCTCCTCCTTACGTTTAAGGGATCCCCTGTTTAAACAAAGACAACCCCAACAGGCTTTTCACTAGCAAAGCTTAGTGTATTTAATTCTATTATCATCAAGCTTGTAAATGGGTATAAATCATATATCTTAAATCCACCTAAGGCTAGAAAAATACAGGATTTCTAAAAAGCTTAATGCTGTTAATGGAGCGCTGCACAATGCAAACCATTACATCTGAAAGCATGACTTAAAGCAGTGAAAGTATTCGGTGCCTGACAGCAAACAAATGAGTTGTTTATACTGGCAAACAGGATCAGCAGAGGCATTTTCGCTATAGATAATTCTCCTGTACTCCCCTACATGCTGGCTCAAGTACATGAAGAAGCCCTTACTGGCAAAGTAAATACTTTAAGTGTGTGATTTGCTTGGCGAGACTGTTGTTTCAATAGTTACTCTATGAGCTGGACGTAAAACCGACCGTTGTCAGACTAATCATGATCATGATCACATAATATAAAAGGAATGTGACCCTCACAAAGTGTGATTCTGACCTTTATGGTAATTGCAACATGCTCAAACTTATTCTGTAGCGTTTTAGCTTGAATTTACCTTCAGGGGTCTTTCTTTCCAACCTCAGTCCGAAGACATTAGATTAGATTCCCAGAGTAAAAAAAACAATGACGCTAAGGGAATTTTACCCTGAGGATCTTTCTTTTGAGAACTGATCGGCCCATTGTCATAATTCAGAGGCATTATCTAGTTTCCCGGTCTAATCGAGGCTATAAAGCTTGTGAAACAATGAAAATACTGTAGGCCAACTTTAATGAGAGTCATGTGTTAACGCTAATGTTTCCATTCAGCACAACATGTCAGTAGTATCTGTACTGCCACTCCCACAAAATCTAAAAAACAATTTGTAAGACAACAATATTATAGATTTATTGCTACATTTGTTACTTTAGCTACATTTTTTTGCTCTCTACAGACATGCATATCAGTAGGTCAATATGTTTAAGCTTACCCTGGTGCTCTGCAAATGTCTAAGTATTTCACAACTTTAGTTTTTCTGTGGTTTTTCCACATAAAGCCATGACACATAAAAAAAGACTGAGCATGCATTTCTGACACTAACCACATTACTTGGCTCACTGGTAACTCAATTTAATATTAAGCTTAACCGACAAGTTTTCTCTTAGTCAACCTTTACAAATCAAAGAGACTTCTGCTATCCTTTTCCAACGAAAGTTATTTTGGATCCCAGAGGGAGAAAATGCTTTTTTTTTTTTTTACATTTGAGATAGAAAGCCAGTATTTTCATTACACTGGTAGTATAAACTAGTGGAATGCTTTCGTACCTTGTTTCGGGGAGAGGTCGCTGTGGATACTGGATCTTCGTGGCTTATATCCAATTCTTCATTTTCTATACGGTTAAAAAACGTAGCCAGGTCTTCAGTGCTGCTGTTGCCTAGTTAGACATAATAAGTGTAACATATTGTCTATATTGTCATACAGTACAAAGTATACATGATATAAAAAATCAAACATATCAGTTACTCATTGTCTATACCACTTTATCCTGTGTACAGGTTCGTGCAGCCTGGAGCCCATCCCAGGAGTTTTAGGCCGGGGCACATGCACATACACACACTTACTCAATACGGGTAACTTGGGAATGCCAATTAGTCTAATCTGCATGTTTTTGGACTGTGGGAGGAAACCGGAGTACCCGGAGGAAACCCACCAAGGACAGGGAGAATATGCAAACTCCATGCACACAGACCACGAGGCGGGAATCAAACCCGGACCCTGGCGGGGCAAGGCGACAGTGCTAAGCACTAAGCCATCGTACGGCCTAGTAATCAATTTATGTTTATTTAAAAAAAAACAATATGATCAAAGTGAAAGATGGGACAGTAGTAGATAAAAAATATATACATACTGTAGAAACTGTATTCAAATGTAGCATTGTAGTCATAGTCTGGTAAAGAAGTTGGATTATAGTCATACTCAGCTGTGGAGATAAAAAATAAAGTGTTACTGTATGTAGTAACAATGATTAAATAACACAGTAAAGGACAATTTATTATAGAATTTCACATCAACATCATGTGGATTTCCTTATCCTAACAGCTTAAACTCTCCAGTACCATCTTATATTTGTCTTAAAGCATATTTAAAAAGAAGGTAAGATACATAGTTAAAAAACAGGACATATCTGGACCTGTTTAAACATCGCAAACATTATTTTTAGTTGGAAGATCTTTAGTTAACCAGACGCAGCTGATCAGAATCTCATGATATGCCTCCAAAGTTGTAGAGAAACTCTATAATTGGTAACATGAGGCTCTCTGCATCATCCCACCTACTTATGTCTTTTGTCAGTTATGTGAGTCTGATACATCCTGACATGATATTTGTGCAGGTGTAGAATTACCATTCTGCTAGAGAATGAATGGATGGAAAACAATGGCAGCTGTCAAGAGTGTTTGTGTCAGCTCTCACAGTAAGCATGCTATATCTCATCATCTCATATCCTCTAAAGCAAAGGCTCTCAATCTCTTTATGTAGTTTGAGTTCATGTAGCGATGTTCAGTGTAACAGCACACACTATATGAAACACTGTTTAACAGGTTATTTGGAATTTGCAAACCAGAAGGTTGAATCTGAAGCTGCTCTGGAAGTTCTTTTTAGGAAGTGTTTAAGCACAACCCAACCCCCACGTCCAGATGTTCTCAAGTTAAATACACTTGGAATGGAAGTTTTTGTGGGATGTTACATTATATGACACAAATGGGTCACCTCAGGGTAAAGCGAGTTTGGTAATTCACAAAAAGACTGGGAAAGACTAATGTGTAAGTATATTGAGCATTCTACTGAAGTGGTTAGTCTGTGGCATTGAGATGTGGAGTATTTGTGCAGTTAGTGCTAAACCGTCTCTGTGCTTGATTTCAGAATTAAAGAGAGATCTTTTCTACCAATGGCCATAAAATGAACTCTTTTCTGTAACACTTACACTATGCAGGTAGTAACTGTCTGTAATGATACAATATTACATTAATACAATACTGTACTTTTTTCAACAGTCATTTACCAAGGCTATTGAGCCTTACCACTCTCCGAGAGCAATATTGGTAACTGTATTATTTATGCAATGCATTTTCCTCTTTTCCATTCAAAGTGCAATCAATATGTGTATTCAGTCATGACTCATGTGCTAGTCTACAATAACATGTAGCCTCCATATGCATGAGCCTCCAGTAACTACCTGGACTCCATATTAACATCAATTAAAATAATCTGTTATACTGAACTTCCTGCCACCTAACACACAGTATGAATGCAGATCAACTCCTGCTCTCTGTTTCACCCAGATGAGGATGGGTTCCCTGTTGAGTCCGGTTCCTCTCAAGATTTCTTCCTATTACCATCTCAGGGAGTTTTTCCTTGCCACTGTCACCCTCGGCTTGCTCATCAGGGACCATTTTGATTCATACACATTCACAATTTATACAAACTTACATAATTCTTTTGATTGTGTAAAGCTGCTTTGCGACAATGACAACTATTAAAAGCGCTATACAAATAAAATTCAATTGAATGTGCTGCGCCTATACTTTAGCGTGATATGTTTTTCTGCTTTTTACTTATTTTTATGTTTATTATTTATTTTATTTACCCCACTTCAACCCGACCCCATCTAATTTACTACTCTTTTAAAACGGCTATAAGCAACTGTAACCAAGACAAAGCAATTTCCCTCTGGGATTAATAAAGTTCTTTGAATCTTGAAGAAAAGAAAATAAGAACTGATTCTGAGAAAGCACTTCCTCGTCCAGGGAAGGACTTGAATAAATAATCTTTCAGGCCTGTCTTTAAGATCTAATTCATTTACACAGCTGCATGGTTGGTTGAAAGCAATGACATTGAAGAACAGTTCTTCAGGGAATACGGTTCATATTATAAGTATATAGTATATATAGTATAACACTATGAACTACAGGAGCTTGTGCAGTTAAAGCAGGTCATATATCTTAAAAAGTGGGCTGCAATACAGACCCTAGTATGTGTCGTTGACCAGAACTGGAGTTACAACAGATGTTTTTGCATAACAGACCTCTAAGACATTATTCTGTCATGTGCTAAGAAAAGGCCCATACTGTACTGTATGTTTTCCTTCATGGCAGTTTGCCATGACCATTTGAGATTCTCCTCAGCCTGACTTAACTTTCTGATTATAAAACAGCCCTCGAGGAACTCATGATGAATGGGAACCTCTGAATGGTTGCTCATTTTTTTCTGCTAATAATATATCTGTTTAGCATGAGCCAGAGGGTGTTTTACACAATGTTTTGGTGTGACATCTGATAAGACTCGCTACAAGCTATGAGCTACAAGATACTGTAGTCTTATGTGCTAGCCCATGCCATGACTCAGTCATTATACACTATAACAGCATGAAAGCCAAGGGTGAAACAGGGCTGAGTGCTATTACCTGGATCTATAGCAATATACAAGGATAATAAACAGCGTGGCAGTAATTGCTCTAAGATGTCTAGCCATTCTACAAGCATGTGGTAGATATTTAAGGATAGCAGGCTAAGACAGTCACCTGTTGTTAATTTTTGTCACAATGTATGAGGCAGCGTTGGCAATAGGGTATGGTACTCCTACGTTCATGAACTCAGTAAAGTTTCGAAACTTTTCCTACTTAAACAATGGGGTTACAATATCAAGGTCATGTTGGGGTGAACGCACTTGCGAGAACTTTCCTAACCGGGTGAAATAATTGAGTAGGACTACATCCTTTACTCTGGTCACAGTGGTATCCAACCAGCAACATAAGCAGTTATTCTATCCTATGTGTAAGCTTGAACCCTCCCCTTCCCCTTCCCTCCTTCAACGCGAACCATTAGGGCCGACCGAAATTTGCGGGAATTTGAGAAAAATTCCACAGTCTTCCAGTTCCACATATTGTTCAGCCTCTGGATGTGAAACCACATGCTGGGCGAATAAATCAAAAACGGAGACAGTCACAATTACCAGGCGAACAGCTGAAACATGGTGAAATCTAAAAAAAGGAGAAGGAAGCCATCCCCTGAGAAACACATTTAAACTTACTGTAGAGGAAAGAATGCAAATACATCTTCATAATATCCTCCCAAAACTGCAGGGTCTTTCCTTCTTAAATGGGAATTAAGAGTAAAAACACGATCAGCTACAGAGCTGATGTAACTTGATTCCAGTAAAGTTTTCCAGACTTTACCAGGTTATCTCCTAAACGTGTCAAAACAAGCAAGGGAGGTTATGAACGTGACGATAAGATGAGATCACATCTCTCGAATACGGATTTCTGACTTATCTCTTCATGCACGACTGCACGTCTTAGGAGGCCTCCTTTAAAAGGTTTCATCTGAAAGAGATGACATTTGTACTAATTACAGACATTATATACGTATTATATTAGCTCAAATGTGAAGTTTTTCCTAGTTACGCGATTACATTTCTTTTGAAAGCATGATGTCATGTCCCATACTGAATGCTTTAAGTTCATCAGGGGTGTTTGTCAAACCGAGGCGATCGTTAGTTACCTGCTGCTGAGGTAGCACATGCCAAGACACGTCATTATGAGAAATGTAAAGTCATCCAAAAGTGGCTAGACAACAGCAAAATCTCTCACAGGTTAAAACCTGCCTCCAAAAGACTCTGGCATTTTGCACGTTATATTTAAGGATGTTTTATAAATGGTGCAAAAAAAAAAACAATTCTGCAAAAAGTTTGGTCGAAAAAGACATTTTAAGTGGTATAAAACCTTCAAATATGGAATGTAATCAGGTTATACATACAAAGACTGAAAGGAAATAGTTGGAATTCACAGATTTTAATAAAAATCCTTTTTTTTTTTATAAAATCACTCTAATTCTGGCACAACTTTTATCTAAACATAAACTATAAACTATACACCTTAAAAACCAACATCCAAGAACACATTACTCGGTTTCTATAAACACAGACTTGTCTCAAAGATGAAAGCATACCAGCTTCCTCATCTAATCCCAGTCTGAGTCAAATAGACTGTCTGAGAGTGACAGTCTGACATATAAGTTCAGGGCTCGATTAAAGTTTCACATCCCATAGTGTAGTCATGCACGAGGGCGCTGTGGTGCAGATGACAGACTAGAGCCCTTCTGCTTTTTTTCCTGGGGTCCTGTGACTAAGAATAGGAAGACCTGCCAAAGCAGTGAACGACAGAGACGTTCGATGAAAAGCAGCTGTGCGTCGGGATTACATTGCCCCCCATGATTGTTTTAACCCCAGGGCAGTCTCTCATGCCTCAGAAACCACATTACACAAATAGACAACACGCTTTTCTCCAATCTGTCTGAGTGATCTGGACTTTGTGTCTTTTTCTCCCGGTATTTGCACATCTATAGAGCATTCGAGTGTTTGAATGAAAGCAAACAAAATTACTCATCATCAGATGCTTGGTTGGCAGTCATATGCAAAACATTTTCCCCTTATTGTGTGTTCGTTCTTTATTTTTAATTAAAATCTTCATTTTCTTTTTTAAATGATGATTTCCAGGAAGTGACTTAATCACAATTCTTCCCTTTTTTTATATTTTCCTCTGGCGGTAAACTTCCTTATGCTACTGCTCTTCCAAATATACCTCACTATTGTTTGCTGAGAACACAAAATGTATATACCGTCTCCATGTTTCCCATGCAGATCTTTCTGTTTCACTTCCAAGATAAAAAAACAAAACATGGTAGTCCATATAATTTTGATAATTAACCAGTTAATTAAAGGAAAAAACTCTAAAAGCAAACAATCTCTCCTTGGGCATTGGGGATCTGTCCCATTCAATGCCCTCACTTGTTAAACAGCTCTGTCCTAAACTGACACATGTGCAACCAATTGCTCTAATCCATAACCCAGATCATATTGTCCATTTCCTAGTGCACTTCCCAAACATGCACTTGTCCTCTGGTGAGTACCTTCAGCATGCACACATGGACTAAACTATGCATTAATCTTATCCTTTTAAAGCACCCAACAATACCTTAGAAAAATATGCATGACATGTAACCTTCACTTCTCTCTCTCTCTCTCTCTCAGAATTACTTTCTCTCTCTGAATACAAATACACACGTCACTTTGTCAAAACACTCACCACAGTCGAATGGCAGGAGCATCAAGGATGCTGCCAAGAACGCAGCTATCAAGCAGTGATGAAGTAACCTGAACATGTTGCTCTTCCTGTAGTCTGTATATGTGTAGCAGCCTCCACGGTGTTCCTCTGAATTACTGCACCCTGTGAGCATGTAAGTGGGGAGGAAACGGCCAAGTGAAGGGGGTGGGAGAAAGAGAGAAGGGGAGGGAACTCATCTTTCCCTCAGCTTTGTCTGGATGCCATAGTTATAGCCAAAATCATGCTTTTCCTTTAAAAAACAAATTATCTTACTTTAACCAACAAGAAAAGTGTATGGATCTGGAGTAAAAACAGATATTCTAATCTTATGCATTTAGGCAAACATCACTGCAGATAAGATAAGCGTCTACAGATTTGGAGGGGGGGGGTGTTCAGTTAGATTTGATGAGCTGACCTTGGATCAGGACCGAAGGTCTCGGGTCCCACGTACTGTAGAGGTCACTGGGACTTTCATCAGGTCGGTGTATTAAAATGGTTTGGAAAACATTCAAGACATATTGTAGCTGTTGTTTGACAAATGACCTTGATTATGGCATGCCTGTTTGTGAGCAGAGTGTGGGAAAGTCTTTCAAACATACTACTGGAACCAGGGCAGATGTTGAGTAGATATGACTCACTGGCAAGAAAATACTGAAAATGAAACACATCGAGTGTGATACTGTACCTTGTTATTGTAAATGCTTTATGATTGGTGAAACAAGTGATACACACTCATGTACCCTTTAAAAAACTTTATTTCCAGGTTGTGTTTTTTGGAAAGAATAAAAGCTACATACTTTGAGGATTGATGACTTTTTTATACACCAAGGACCAGATGTTTTTCAGTCCTAGAAAGAAAAGGAAAAACTTTGAGCTTCCCATTCTCTCTTCTCCGCATGGGGCTGAAAGAGAAGTAAAAAGGTATTAAGATGTATTTCATGCAGCAGGACAGGACAGGGGGTGAGCTGGGGGTGTGGGAGAGTGGAAGTGAATTCAATCAATGAATATTCCTCCCCCTGACTCAGCCTTTCTCAATCTCTTGCAGCTCTGACCGGGCTTATTCCCTACTGCATGTTTTGAGACAGAGAGACTTGGCCATGTTCCCCTCCTCCGTAGCCCCCAGCTGTGTGAACTGGACCATGGGAGTGTGTGTGGGTGATTGGCAAAGGCAGTGCACACTTTAGGCAGAGCGTGTGCCTTGTATGTCTAGATTTCCTGCCTTACTATCCATAGTCTCTCACTACATCCTTGAGTTTTAGCGAAATCAGAAAGACTTCCAGAACTAACAGGAGTAAAACATTAGCGAATCCACAGAGGACGGCCGCTGCCCACAAGGGTCACGTAGGGTAAATGGTCATGCTACCAGCTTCCACCGTGGTGCTGCCAAATCAAATAAATCTGTGTATGCGTAATGTCTATGTATTTTTTTTTTGTGTGAAATAGCCCGCGGTTTGTTTGGGAAGGAGAGCTCTCCAGTGACATCACTCATCATAATACACTCTTCTTAGGCTGTATTATCTGTGTGCAGAATATACAGTACCTTAGCACCAGGGATTAGATATGATTCCATGTGGTTTGCCCTGAGAAAGCATGATCTTCTTAAAAGCATACTGTTGTTGTACAACCCGCTTTTCCCTTTTCACTAGGAACATTTTATACGTGTGTATACTGTAGCTATTTTGAAGCTGAGAGAGGATTATATTATTAAATGGTGGGCCACATGATTTAGTATTTTCATAGTGTTTAATAGGCATTTAAATCTCACTGCTGTCCTTCTGACTAGCTAAAAGGAGTGAATTTAAAGTGGGGTACAGTCTGTGTCTGCGCTACCCACCTGATTGGCAATTTATAGTCAATTTTTAAAATGAGCCACAAGTTGATGGTTAACAATTATGGTATGTGTGAATTTTAAGAAAATTTAATCTTTATCCAATCTACCTTTTACATTTCTGAATGTGATTCTCTCTCCGATTACCAAACAGGGAGTGTATTTGGCTGACAATAAAAGAAGTGCAACTTAGCGTAAACAAGGTGTAAGATACTCAACCTTACAAAAGTTTATTTCTCTGTATTAATGAGTTGAACAGTTCTGCCGTACAGAAATACAGGGAAATGTGTATGTGAGGCTTCAACCTGGAATAATAATATCAAGGCTAATTACATTGAAGATTGATTTATACTATACAACACAATAAACAAAAAGAATTTTCATCAAAATTATGAGTTCTTGTCTTGGCCTTGAACATCTATCTATAAAAAAAAAAATTTTTTTTTAAATAACATTTTTGTGCAACCTGTACTTTTAATATGCTAATTAGGCCCAACCTCTATTCCGTGGCACTGAGATCACATGACCAGAGACCTAATTATAATTTTCATCATGGTGGACAATTAAGGTGCATGCTTTTTACGCAATCTGCCAAGAAAAATCTTCACTTGTTTGGGTTTCCGACATCATGTTTGTTTTGATACCTTGTCACCTGACCCTTGTGTTTGCATACTCATTAATATTCATTAGTATCTGCCAAAGAGGGGCGTGTGCAGAAGCTCAGCCTTGTCCGTGTTCCATTATTTCACTGTTTATACAACACATTGTATTTGCTATAGTGACTTGTTTATTTCCCTTCATTTTAATATGCATTCTTACAAAAAAATTTTTTTTACTTTTAACCTTTAAACCCCTTTTACAAACTCTTTTCCAGGCAACGACGAGTAGTAACGCTAGTTAGATATACAAGCCCATATCGAATAAAGCACATTACAGTCTGCAATTCTAAGGCATAACTAAACTAAGCTGCAGTCATTACGTAGTCTTTCTCCCACATGTATTCACATGAACTAGGCTTTACAGTCACTGGAGAGTGTTTTGTGTTTTTTCAGCATTTCCTTTTTTTTAACACTGTTTTCTTATGCACAGATAAAATATTTATGCTTAATTTAAACTCATTTACACTGGGGTCCTATGGAAGAAAAAAAACTGGTCCTAGTATACACAAATATCATTTACACAGTTTGCATTACAAGTTATTGAGATTTTGACATTTTTCTATTAAAAATGTCTATTTTCCATTTACTCAAATTATTTCCACTGAGGATGTTTATGCTACTTAGAGGGTTTCCTATTTCCTTCAAGTCATAAATGCTGCTGTCCAGCTGTGAAACCCATAGGTAAGCTCTAGACACAAACATGAGAAACAAAAGCAATATTTGTAAAAACAATCATTTGTAAGGACAAAGAAGGAAACCCTAACACAATGTAGCATCATCTATGTGTAATGCGCAAAGTTAACGTAAGGAACAAAATGAACAGAGTTAACAGGATTAGTGACTATAAATATAATTAGAATCCAACCCCAAATTGTAGATACATATACATTTTCTTCATTGTGGTAATTGAGTTCAAGATCTAAAAATAAGCATAGGGACAATGGGACGACCAGAAATTATGGAGGCTTTCACTGATAATATATCATATTCCCTTCTCTCCAGAGGTGCATGTGAGTGAGATCTGAGTAACTCTCCCACTGCCTCTGCTTGAGCAAGTGAGCAGATTTAGCCGGGTGAGTGGATGTGAGAACAGGGACAGGATGCGTACTCGGGTCCCATGAGGCCGATGGGATGCACCCAGGGTAGAAAAGGATGAATCTGCCACAGTGACTATGAGGCTCCTACTACACAGACCAGTGGAGGAGTGTTTGTGAATGTTCGCTGCACACGATCTGCATGGAATCTTGGTTCGCATCCAGAAGCTGCTTTTTTATAAGTACAATGTGAGCACAGAGCTCTACAGTTTTCCAACTCATGAGCATTGAGCAGAAATACACTTCCACATGTTTTCAGTATGTGGTCAATATGTAATTTCAGTAAAAGATTAAAGAACATGTGTTCTCCTTCTAAAGGATTAAACACGAGAGGCTTGCAAGCTATGGAATAATTATACAAAAATCGATGTCAAGCCCATCTCACACCTGCTATTTGTTAAAACAACATTAAATGGAAGGATTAAATCGAGCGGTCTAGCAAGACAGGCAGGCTGAGTTCAGGCCAGCATCTGCATACAGTACACCACATCTAATATTGTTACTGTGGGATGTTTTCAAGTAATAAGAATAGTCCTTTTATTGCGTCTCGGTTTAACAGTCGAGGCAACCACCAATCCGTCAGGCTGTGAGGTTTAAAAGATGTCGCTCAACCTTTGTATCTGCTAAACATATGTGATTGAACAGATTTTATCATGATTTCTTAGATGATAAATGATGACAACATTCAATTTTACTTCATTGTGTTTTCACTTGTAATATTATGTATCTGGTTTGGTTTTGGGAGTTTTTATTACTTATCTGTATTATTAAACCTTTAGTTATTTAAATCAGAAAACTAAAGATCCATCTGTTTTTAGACATTTGAGTCAATCCTCCCAAACAAACAAACAATTAAATAAATAAATAAAAACCTTCACAAAAGTGGTTGACTGATGGTACTGTATTTAGTAACCTAGTAATCAGTATCTGTATCTAACAAGTATCTATCTAATAATGAAAATTTTAAAACACTTTTGTAAAACGCTCTGAATAACAGCGTTTGCCAATTGCCTAAATGGAAATGAAAATTGTCCCTATTATATCAGTTTATGAGTCTATAGGGAGGTAAAGTGTAGGAGGCGCCACAGTCAGGGGCCCATGTTCCTCTACCTGTAGGATCACTGGTTCAAAGAATTAAAAAGATTCAATGCATTTGTGCAACCAAGAAACAAGTTTCCCTGTACAATGAAATTCTTCCTTAACCATCCACTCACTAAAAATGACATTTTTACAGTAAACCTATGGGAATAAGATAAGAGTAAAAGACGGTCTTTTAGCATAGGTCTTACCTCCTGTGCCAGTTAGAGATTACAATGAAATGCTCTACATTGCCTGGTTCATGTAAGAAAGGTGGTTTGAATGGCGAGCACTTAAGCTCCTTCTCCTGCTTGTTCACAGGGAAACACTATTAAGACGCTTTGAATACCCTCAAATTTGACTGCCTATTATGGCGCACTACAGAGAAGCAGGTTTTAAACTTTCCAAAATCTACTGTACTATATTATACATTCTATCCTTTCCTCAACCTAATACAATGTAATTTAAAAATCTTAATCCAATATAAATCTTTGATAGGAAACTTTGTAAAAGCTCCCATTCTTCTTGTCCCCATAGGAGCAATATGTCCCATCCATGTGCTTAATAGCTGTGAGCCAATCCACGGTCCCCTGCTATTTCTAAATCATGGATGCTATGAGAATAACCATCCTGAGCATCCTGAGAATCCTAAGAAAACTAAAGGACGATGTCTTCTGAGAATGCTTTATGCGTGACCCTGACTCCGTGCTCCCATAGCCTGGAGTCTATACTAATGAAATGTAAATGTATGGGTGTGTATTGTGTGTGTGTGTGTGTAATGGTTGTATTCACATGTCTCTTTGGAATTCTTTCTGATTCTTTTATAGCCTGCAAAAGGGTGAGGGTTTTATGATGTTCATACAAAGTATGAAACAATTATTTTTATTATTATTATTATTGTTGTGATCGCTTATAAAATACAACAAACACAGCAAGTAGAATCAGTATAATCCTGAAATGATATGCTTTTTGTAAATCTAAATATTATTTAATAAAAATCTAACCAACTTTTTAAATACTCAGTTTAATAATTGAGTTGGTCCCTGCAACTGTGTTTACACCCCAAAAATATTTCAGGCTTACAATTTGTTTCATCGTGCTCCAACGGGGAAAATCCAACATAATGCAACTCTTTTGTTCAGTGTTGTCCAGTCTGAGACTTTCCATGTTGCCTTAAGGCAGCTTTAGCAGATGAATGAAACTTATTCGAAGGACGATTGATTAGATTTGATTTATTTGAATATCTTGAGGGGGAAAATAGCCTTTGAACAAGACAGGACATTTTAATCAGTGCTCATTTTATGTGGAGGAGGCATTTTCCTCCAATAGCAGGACATCAAAAAAGACAGGGGGGGTGGAAGAAAAAAAGAAAAACTATGCAATTCCTTTACGAAGCGATCAATTCTAACAGCAGAATTCTTCAACCCTCAGCTATTTGTAAAAAGATCACAGAGGGTTCCAAAGGGTTTCGGGTGCATACTGTATATAATGTGCATAAAAAAGATATTATTTTGTAACTAGGCCCTTTTTTTAATATGTGTGCATAATATGTCTACATATTTCTATGCTCGTTGCTAGGGTACATGGTATGTAACATCATTACTTTGACACATCGTCCATTAAAAGACCCTGGCTCTGATCTTATCAGGATAACTCGCCCTCATCTCTGGCTAAAGATTGAATTTACAGGTTGTGAAGCATTTACATGAGGATGTAATACAAGCTTGGATTAGGCAGAGGATGTGTGGGTTTACTCCCTAAATGGAAAGATTCTGATCTTCCAAAACTGTCACGCCCATGCAAGCCTTGATAAATGATCCAGTGCTGGATGTAAAGCAATGCTTTATCCCCATGTTTAGTTATGCAACAATGAAAATTATCCTTTGTTTCTACTGCTTTTCAGTGAAGCTCTGATCTGGGAAGAATCAGATACAGTTTGTCTTGGCAACCTGATTGCAACGAATTTTCTATTTCAAAAACATACCATTAGCATGGAAAAACGGGGCAATAGTGAAAAAATGGCCTACAGTCTATATATGTAATTTAATACCTTGGTACACACACACACACACACACCTCTTGGATGACCTCAGGCTAGCTGTGTAGACTGTGTCCATAGTGTGTTCATTCACAGTCTGTAAGGCCATGAAAAACAAAAGCATCCCTGGCCCATTTCCACCACAGGAAAGAAGTCTTCCTCTCTGGCGATGCCATCTGTAGGAGGATGAATGAACAGGGTTGGAGCCATGCCTTGGGTCCAATGCCACTGAGCTAAAACTGCAGGAATATTAAAGGAATCCAAGAGAAACAGCTATGGGAGGTGTATCAGACATGCACATGCTGCACTTTCAGTGGTGTGTGTGTGTGTGTGTGTATACCCAAAAAAATTATAAATTATAAGACAATCATAAACATACTACTTGATATTGGCCAGTCTCTTAACCTGGATTTTCAAAATGGGAGAATTTTGTTGTTTTTCTTCTTTGCTGCTGACCATCTGCAAGGTTTTAATGCTTAAGTTCTGTAATAACAATGACAATAATTCTGTAATAATCAGTGTTCACTAATGTTGAAATTTAAAAGAACACATCTGGGGATAAAGTGCTGGCATTAAAATCCTGTTTACATCATAGACGAACCTATATGGTTTCCATATGGATGGTATAACAGTGCCAAAGGGGAAAGCTTTACATTCAGAGCACTTATTCAAAGAGAGTTCCAGAAGCTGATGGAAAAGCTTTAAAGTCTACATCAAAAAAAATATCTCCTCAGGGTCTACAAATACCATTAAGCTAAAACTTTGTTAGAGAGGAGTTAGTACAAGAAGTTGTTACAGCTCTATAATGCAGAACAAGTGTAAGTGTTTTCTCATTTACATGTGTATGTGTTATGGATTTAGTACTCAGTTAAGTGTTCAATAGAGTGGTAGGTCTTCGGTCTTTGTTTGAAAAGTGACGGTGATTCATTCAGGCGGCCAGGTGGAGTTCATTCCAGCACCCGGGGGCCCAGACAAAAGCAAGCATGTCTTCCTCGAATCCTGAAGGATGGTGAGTCAAGTCAAGCCATGCAAGAGGCTTGAAGGAAACATGATGCAGGGTGGGGTTTCATATGTGCCTTCAGGTACTGTAGGTGGGGGCAGGTCCGTTTTAGACTTGTGAAATGGGGGGTGTAGAACTTTGGAAAAGGTTGAAAGCAAGCCATACAATTGCATACTAGAGTGTTGTTGCAGATGGCACACGGGGGAAGACCTGGCAGTTCCATTAGTGCAATCTCGAGAAGACAAGGGAATGAAAAACATCTTGAGTAGCCTCTGTGGAGAGAAATAAACAGACCCTCCACAGAGAAGGATCCTATAGTACTGTGTCAGGACCATAGATGGCTGTCAAAGTGGTCTGATGGTATAAACCAAAATTTTCCATAGAAATTACATCAAATTTTATATTTAGGATTAATTTTCAGACATATACATTTGCTTATTCTTGCTGAAAGTTTTTCAGTTGATGAGATGTTGTCAATAATGATAGGTCTTCCAGACATGCTGAGAAATGAATTTCTGGACTTTACATCAGGCCTCCAGACTAACATAAATCTTTACTAGCCTTTAGCTCCTAAACCCAAAATATTTAGGAGCCAAATAAATTTCTTAGGAGCCGAAATGTATTCCTTTTCATATTGCGACCAGGCGAGCTTGTGTAGCCACGCTGATTTAAACTTAGTTCTAACTTAGTTAGCTGTGTTTTGCCTATTGGATATTGATGACTGAATGCTGGAGTCCTGCTAGGATGAGTATACTGGAGAACTTTCACTGCTCGACTGGTTGAGTAGGCATGGTTTGAGGTAGACAGGGAGTGAGAGGTTTTTTTTTTTTTTTTTTTTGGTCATTTAGTTTTCTTGTGAGTTGTCAATGTTCCTTAACGAACAACAGCTAACTTTGGCTAACTAGCCAGCTTAGCTTCATCACATAGCTAGCATGGCATTGGGGGAGAAAAAAAGAGAAAAAAACAACAACCTTGCTGTACTATCACATGTGCTCGTGTACTTTTGTGCCAGGCAGTGAAATCCAGGAGAGGAGAAAGTTTATGACTGAATTAACGATCGCTGCATTTTTGTGGGTGATGTTCGCCACTGGCGACTGTCTGGATATAGCTATTTGCTAAATAAAAACATTAGGTGGCGACCGTTTCAGTCACCATCTGGAGCCCTGTTTTACATGCAATACATGCACTTTAAATAGAATAGTATTCTCCTTGACAAAATTATAATTGGTCACTGAGTTTGCTTATGCCTTTATATGGAGCTAAAAGCAAGAACAAGTTTGGGTGACCGATCCAGATATGTGACTGTCATATAAATTTGTTATCAAAGTCCAAAAAGAAGCCTTTTTTGAAAACTATCACCTTACATTAAGGTTACACATTTTATTTAAATGAAACTGATGGAAAATCTCCAGGACTATTCGCAGTATTTATCATTTGAGTCTTGTATGATTTGCACACAAGGATAAGTGAGAATGTGGCATTGCACTGAATCCAAAGGCGAGGACAAACATCCCAGAAGAAAAAACAAACTTTTGCGGCTACCCAGACAAAGCTATCTCAAACACAATAAAGAATACCAGACCAGCAAGCAAGGAAGAAACACAGAGCAAACACGAGTAAACATTGGTCTGATCTCATGTGTGGCTGGAATGTGCAAAAGAAAAAAAAAAGAATTGTTTTAATTAACTTCAAAATTGTGAATTTCAAACCTAGTGACTGACTATGACAAAATGACTATGACTATGTCAAAGACAACTTACACTTAGCGAAAGTACCTTGTATGGAACACCATGGTCTCATTTATGTATTTATAGTGTACACACCTTTCTAACAGCTGCTGGTTTCATAGTGACTCCATATATCAATAAATGTAACATCATAGGCGAAAATGTACCAAAAGTTCTAAGTGCAGGGAATTTCCCAGCTTTTGTTTTACAATATTGAGCATGATTTTTTTACTTATCTGAGGGGCCTGTACCAGTTTTACTTGATCAGAGGAAAAGGCCTCATTAAGTTTAAGAATACCACTCTAAAATTGCACGACCCTCAGTACGTACTTCATATGTTTAAATTTTTTTAAAAGATTAATAGTTTTTCATGAAACACTGATAAGTTGTTGAGACCTCCCGTGCGATTTCCCATGGAAATCCTATTTCCCATAATTCTCATGGAATTATGCAGTTAGCTTAAATGATTAATGGGCCTTATTGTATTTATGAGCTAAAGCCATATTTTTTAGATTTGCTTTATATTTACAGTACTCCAACATCCAAATAAAATTTATAGCCCTTGCTCTAAACTTCAAAGTGTCCCCAAATGTTAGCACTCACTAGACTATTCTTCATATCGTCACTCTGGTTGGGCCTTTGTGTCTACTAATACCAATGCTCGCCCCATACGAACATTTACAGATTTCCCGAAGTGGCTTGATGTTTGTTCTCTATTGTCTTTCTGCATTCAAATACACCAGTGTGCACTTGCCTTTGTTTTGTCTGAAACATATAACCCCCACCATTCGCACCGATTAGCCTAGCAGTGGGTTGGGACACTGCTAAAAGGACAAAGACGTGCAGTTAACGCTGAGGAGAAGTGACAACAGCTGCCGATGACGGTCAAGGGGAACACCGGGGTTCTAGCACAATAGACCATTACAGCTACTTATTGTTGTAAGGATCAATAGTGTTGTGTTTTAAACATGCTCGCTGAAATGCAGCAGAGGTTAAAGAAAAAGGATTTTGATGGAAAAAATGTGCAGGCCAGGTCTTAATGTGAAAATGACAAAATATTTTCAACAGTTCAAGTACATGTTGTCACCATTCAACTGTGGACTGTAGATGCCCTTTAATATGTTTTCTCGATATTCTCTATTATCAAAGTAAAATATTTGGTTTAAAAGGCTTAATTTTTCTACTGTCTCATTTCAATTACGACTAAAAGGTACATATCAAGAACCTTGTTCCCAAGATACACATATACTATCCAGCATTTTGCTCCATCTAGTGACAACTTCATATTTAGTAGCCAAAAGCATGTATGTAAATCCAGTTATAACTGGTTAGGACATGTCCTTGTGCTCTCTGCCATCTAGTGGGTTTGAATGTCCTACAATTGTGGGCTTCTTCCTAGTATCCATGTCATCACCTGTCATGTGATTAAAGCTTTCCTATGTATTTTTGGACTACCTAATGAAAATAATGCAGTACTGAAAGTATCTTTATATCCGTCAGTGGGAAAGTGTCATTCCATGTTGTCACATGAAACGTGTTCAAACATATAAATCGTTATTTAGCATCATTAGACATACACTATATTGTCAAAAGTATTCGCTCGCCTGCCTTCACATGCATATGGTATGAGTAACATCCAATTCTTAATCCATATTATGTTGGCCCCACCCCCTTTGCAGCTATAACAGCTTAAACTTTTCTGGGAAGGCTTTCCACAAGGTTTAGGAATGTGTTTATTGGAATTTAGGACCGTTCTTCCAGAAGCGCATTTGTGAGGTCAGACACTGAGGTTGGATGAAAAGGCCTGGCTGGCAGTCTCCGCTCTAATTCAGAAGAATGGTCAAAAATGGTCAAGTGCATACGTAGGCAGGTGAGAGAAAACTTTTGGAAATATAGTATATTTAAACATACAACTTGATTACAATACACAATAAAAATTTTACCAAAGGTATTTTATAATTTTATTTTTGTGATATTAAATGGATAACTACATCCAAACAGTGATCTACTTTCCATTAGCCTGTTGCATGTATTGTATGTTTCCTGTCTCTTATATGGCTTTAAGTCTTGATTACATTTATTATAAACAGGCTACGAACTATATGGCAAGTTAGTTGAATTGATCAATTTGCCCATTTCTAACCTTTATTTTAAATTATCCGTTGCTAAAAATATAAAAGACAGTTTAAAATGTCTTTTGAAAAAAAGTTTTCTTTTGTTGCAAAGTCTATTTTGTTAGATATTATATAAAAAAAATTTAAACCGTTTTATACTGTTGGTTATTAAATATTCCCAGATTTAATTCTCTACTTATTTGGTGGTGAATCAGGTTACCCTTTTTATTTTTCTGTTGTAATAGTGACCCAAATTGTATTTGTTTCTGCCTACCATACTGCAGCTCAACAATTGTGCACTAAATATTTGGTACTTTGCACTCTTAGTACTTAGAAGTGTTTGGACATTAGAAGTCTTTCTGCACTTCTTCAGCATTAAACAATGCAGTGTTATGAAATGATTGAGCAGGAAGGATTGTTTATTTCCTTTCACAACTGTGAGACAAATCTTAGATTATAGATCCTTTATTATAGACTGTCCATCTGCCTAGTGGTCACCTTGGGTATTACACTCCAGCTTGATATTTATTTATTTATTTATGTATTAATGGCGGTTAGCAAATACTATATCCCTTTCCCTGGAAGAGTAAAACTATTCTTGTTTGAAAAATGTTTTTGGTGGGTCGTTTTTTATTTCTAAATAATTGTTCAAATCCCTCTATAAAATATTAGAAAATATTTGTTTAGCCTAAGCAAGCTGACATGCTGTATGGCTGAGTGCAAACTACAGGGACAGATGGCATGACATGATTGTTTGGAGCCTTTAAGCCTCCCTGAGTGGAGTGTGTTTATGGTCAGCCATTTTTAGAATAATTTTAGTTGGTAAAAATAAATAAACAAATAACAGTTTCATTTTGAATGTGGATTTATGGTTTGTGCAAACGTTATGGTAGAAAGCAACAAAATACAGCAAGCATCAAGAAGTGCATTTGTCGCAGTGCAAAATAATTTACATATGTGAACCGTACACAGAGAAGGGGTTATATACAATGAGTGCAAATAATTATAGATGGATGCAATGAAGGAAGATTTTGTAGAAAGTGTGCATGCATATACTATATGCAAAAATGTATGCACACTTCATCCATCCGTCCATCTTCAACCACTTATACAAAATCCGGTCGCAGCAGGAGTAGCAGTTCCAGCAGGGAACCCCAAACTTCCCTTTTCACGGCCAACTCAACCAGCTCTGACTGGGGGATCATGAGGCGTTCCCATGCCAGTGTGGAGATATTATCTCTCCACTTAGGCCTCGGTCTGCCCATGGCCTCCTCCCAGCTGGACGAGCCAAGAACGCCTCCCTAGGGAGGCGTCCTGGTGGCACCCTTACCATACACATGTCAACAGTTGCTATCTATGCCCTTTTTAAAAAACTCAAATTGAATTATGGCAGCAATGTGTAGTATTGTATGCGCCAAAGTATACAGTACTGAAACCCGTCCATTTCAGACCTGCATGTGTATTTGTCAAAGGTGGTGCACACACACACTTTGAACACTTACATTATGCATACAATGGTAAATCAAATAATAGTGTGTATGTTAGTTTCTTTTAGGAGAAATAAATTCACAGATTAACAAGGTGATGTTGTATATTGTTCAGCTTTTCGTGTCATTACTGTATATTTTGGTAAATAATGTGTTAGAGATTAAAAAGACAGGGATATATTTTTCATGCTGAAGTGTGTAGGACTTTTTGGCCCCCTTTCTATATAGTTTGCATACCCCCCATGCTTGGTGCAGTCTCTCTGGGTACTCCGGTTTCCTCCCACAGGTTATTATAATTGGAGTCCCTCCAAATTGCCTGTAGTGTGTGAATGACAATCGAACATCAAGCTGGCAACTTGTGCCAGACTGTCATTCACAGAAACCTTGAAGTAACTGCCACAGGAACGATGGATATACCTCCAGGATGGAACCAAAAAAATTTATAATTATAAATAATTTTTTTAATGTGTGTATTTAAGTCAGCCAAAAAATGTATATACATTTCAGGAAAAGAAAAAACTTATTATTTATATTATATATAATATTTATCTATATTTAACATAATATATTTATTGCTATATTAACATTTAAAGATATTTAATATCTATTTTCCTTTCCTGAAGTGTGTATATATATTTTTGGCTGACTCTGTATACACTGTAAACCTCCATGGTTTTGTATATACATACAAAATTCTCTTCCCATCTATGAAAACAGTAGCACCACCTCCTGAATTCCCCGTTTAATAAGTTTAATGAAATCTCAACGTGGTCCTAATGCGGTGTATTTCTCGGAATCGTATTTATCATGAATGACACGTGCAGGCGCCAATGAGAACAAAGAGTAGGCGGGTCTAACAAAGCAGCTCGTGTTTCCTACTGACACCCGCGCCAACCCGTCTAATTTTACTGCGCGCGCAATTCTGACGAATCACGGTCCTCGATTCTATCGCTCGGCCTGAGCCGGCTGAGTGGCACGCTTGCGCACCGCTCACGCGCTTGAAAACGCAACGGACCAATCGCGGCGCGGAGTGGGCGGGGTTTCCGAAAGGGGGTTGGGTGCGAGGTATCATGGAGGATCAGTTAGAGAACAGTGGACGTTGAAGAAGGCTGAGCTGTGGGTTCGTCCGCGCTTCGGAGTTTGTGTAACTAAACAACATTTTTTTAAAAAAATTTGGGGGAACGGTCTCGTCCATCCAGCGCGATATCTTCTTACACAATGGAGATGAAGAAAAGGATCAGTTTAGAGCTGAGGAACAGAACTCCGGCCGAGGTGAGCTCCTCGGACTTTTAATTATTTATTTATTTTTTCCCCGCGAAATGATGTTCGATCGCAACCTGCCTGTCTCCCCCTCTCTCTCTCTCTCTCTCTCTTTTCGCGCGCTCTCTCTCTCCTGCGGAGTCAAAGCAGAGTTCAGTCGACTCCGCTCAGCGGTGCTCTGCAGTCACACACCAGCCACATGGGCGCTTAGGAGAACGATAGAGTTAGAGACCAGGGATGGGAATATATCGTTTGTTAGTTATTTAATATGCAGTTATGTTAGAGTAACTCAGTGGAGTCTTTGTGATCCGTTACTCTCCTCCGGTTCGCCATTAATGTAGTCGTGCTGACGTCCAATGTGGCATTTGCGCCATAAAGCGAACATTATATACATCACTGTAGTTTACGCAATAATCGGCATTTTATTAAACGTTGCAGGGTTGTCATGCAACCATCCGGTTGTAAATTTTGAAACGAACATAACGTAAATATAACTTATTACCGAGTAGACGCGTATATACAAATTCGACCTACTTTATTACAATTAGCTCGAATAAGTTGACTCCAGTGTGTCTTATTACAGTGTGGCTGCTTATTTCAGTATGGAGTCATGAAGAGAGCGGTTTGGTCTCCCGAGGCGGACATCTTGGTCTCTCCAACACTTTAACACTAAACCTTCACCTGCTGTCGCTGTTCTCCATCAACCGCCTCTGTTCTCACACACACACACTGTTTCGGTTCATTAACGTATCTGTCGAGCGTATCTTCATCTTCTCTTGTATAATCGGTAATTCCGAGGTCGTCTTTTCTTTAGTGTGTGCGTGTCTATTTGTGTGTGGTGTTGTGGCGCTTCTCTGTGTGAGCGCGAGAGAAAGGGAAAGGGAGTGTGTCGAAAGAAGAAGGAGCGCGAGGGCGCGTGCGGGAGGAGAGCGGCATTTTGTCGCGAATGGCGGCGGCGACGTTTGGTGACTTTGACTTTGTTGCGTATCAGTAAAACAACAAAAAAAACCGGACTAAGAGGGTCGTTCTGGTGCTTCAAAATACATCCGATAAAGGTTGAAAAATCATCCGAATTGAAATACAATTCGGTTTAAACTTTTTGTTTACGAAGTCTGTAAAGAACACGGTGTCATATCTTCCTCCATGTTCGCGTAGCGGTGGCGCGATTATATAACGTGTTTCAGCTCGACTACACGACTTTGAACTTTCCATGTAGATATTCGATACGACTGGGTATTTTAACAGAAAAAACAAACATATTTTTTCGCAATTTTTTCTTTTTTTGCTACTTGACGGAATGTAGCAGATGGTGAGGTGGGGACACACACTCCCTCCCTCCTTCCTAGGTTTAGTAGTACTGTATTATAGTTCAGCCTAACCTGCTGTGCTGGGGAAGCTTATTTGGATAGAGGTGTTTTAAAAAGTTTGATTTTTTTTTTTTTTTTTTAAGAAAATGTCTATGGATCTGGTTTGTTGAAGTAGATCTGGTGTGGTGATTTTACACTGTCAAGAAAAAGTAGTTTGTGAACGCCCTTGTCTTGCCTTAAGTGCCTTCTTTAGAGACATTGGCAGGTAGGATTTAGTTCAGGTTGTTCACCTGTAGGTGGTGCATATGGCTAAAAACCAATATTGGACCCATTTAAAGAAACCTAATCTTTTCAAGCACTTGTGAACACAAGTGACATTTCAAAATGAAAGAGTACCGGCTTTAGGCTGCTTTCACACAGTTAACTCAGACCCAGATCTGAGTACAATTGACATTGAAGTCTAAGTATGAAAGCTCAAAGAATTGAAACACTGTTAAGAATGTTGACATCATTAATAGCATTTCTCTCTGGCTATAAATTGTATCCAGATGAAGTATATTTAAATCCCCTTAAAATCTATTACATACTCAAAGGCTTGTCAGTATGTCATTACTGACATCACAATAAATTAAATTTTCACTTTTCTGAGAACATAAATATAAACACGGCCACGGGTAGCTCAGTGGTTAAGGCATTGGACTATGGATCGGAAGATCCCAGGTTTAAACCCCACAACCACCAAGTTGCCACTGTTGGGCCCTTGAGCAAGGCCCTTAACCCCTTAACTGCTCAGATGTATAATGAGACAAAGAAAAATGTAAGTCGCTCTGGATAAGAGCATCTGCCAAATGCCTAAATGTAAATGATATAACAATCTAAACTTTTGATTTATGCACACACTTCATACTCATTTCAGTAATTTTCTTTTGATTAGGTATAGCTGCTTTGCGACAATTTTCATTGTTAAAATAACTATATAAATAAAATTGAACAGAATTGAATATATTGTAACATTGACTATATATTGTGTATCTTAAAACTCTTGATTTTTTTACCGTTTATTCACTTCTTCTTAGGGTTATCAGCAATACTTGAGTTTTTAGAGTTAATTGTTGAGAATGTAAAGGTTATAGTTAATTGGATTAAACTACATATTATCTCCTGGTTTGGAGGCTTACATGTTACTCTTGCTGCAGGTGGCAGAGCTGGTTGTGGACAATTGCCGCTCGAGTGATGGAGAGATTGAGGGCCTCACAGATGAGTTCAAGGAGCTGGAGTTCCTCAGCATGGTTAATGTTGGTCTCACATCACTGGCCATGCTGCCGTCACTGCCCAAACTGAGAAAGGTTAGTCATTACACCAGTACAACACTGAATTTCAAATCAGTGCATTTTAATGTGACTAACTATTTTGTAATCAAATGTGAAATTATTAGAGCTTATATTGTCAAACAAAACAAGTGCTGGAACACTGAAATGAAATATGAATGTAGATAAAGTGCACAATTTTGTCATATATATTTAATAAACAACACTCAAACATACATTTGCTGGTGTGCTTTAGTGCATTGTAGATGAATTGATTAAATCCAGTTATATGAATGTAGTGTGTTTGTGTGTTTTTCCCCTTTAACAGTTGGAACTGAGTGACAATAACATCTCGGGCTCTTTGGAGATACTTGCTGAGAAATGTCCTAATCTGACGTACCTGAATCTGAGTGGCAACAAGATTAAAGAGCTCAGCACAGTGGAGGCTCTGGTAAGGGACCTGCCTCATACTATAAGTGCTCACACAGTACTCAACCACTCCATAGTTAAATGTCCAATTTTCCAGGATTCTCCTCATTATGAGCATATTTAATGTTGACCTTTTTGCCCTTTCCACTGTAACCCTCAGCAAAACCTGAAGAACCTGAAAAGCCTGGACCTTTTTAACTGCGAGATCACAACACTGGAGGAGTACAGGGATAGTATTTTTGAACTGCTGCCTCAGGTCACATTCTTGGACGGCTTTGATTCAGAGGACAACGAGGCTCCAGACTCTGATGATGATGATGGTGGGTGGACTACAGAAGAAAAGATTATTATGCAACTTGTTATAAATACTGTTGTGAAACACCATGAAATTCTCTTATAACCCATGCTTTTTTTTAGAATGAAAGTAAAAGTTAAATTAGTGTTTAACTCTAAGTTTGTGGTGGCTCAGAAGATGAAGATGGTGAGGAGGGGGCTGGACCTGTTGGTGATTATGAGGACGATGAGGATGAGGAGGAGGAGGATGAAGAAGAATCAGAGAGTGGAGAGGTTGGCCTGTCCTACCTGATGAAAGATGATATTCAGGTAATGTAAATGTTGGATACTGGTGAATATCGGATTGTTTTAAAATATACTTAAGTATGTGTATATAATATATATGTATAATGTCTATATACACACATACTGTTTATATTTGGTAGCATTAATTATAAACTGGTTATGCCCTCCTGTAACAGGATGAGGAGGATGATGATGACTATGTAGAAGAAGAACAGGAGGAGGAAGGCGAGGGTAAGCGTCAAACACCTACAATGCCCACAGTTGTAAGTGGTTTTGGTACTCGTGGACCAGGCTTTGGTTTCTTATGTGATTCTTTTGGGTTCTGTGTTTTTAAAGAAGAGGCAGATGTTCGAGGGGAGAAGCGGAAGAGAGAGGCAGAAGATGAGGGTGAAGACGATGAAGATGATGACTAACTCCACATGTCTGTTAAACAACTTTGAATAATGTGTGATCTTTGCAGATTGTTTTTCTCTTGTATACAATAGCTATATCACTGTAGAGGCTAAATGTTTTCTTTTGATAAATACATAATATACTATATAAAAGGGGTTTATTGATAATTCATTTAGAGCCATTCCGAGTTTTTGTCCCAGCATGAGAATCTTGGCATTCTGGCTGAGTGGTGGGAGGGCAGAGGTCTGTAGGCCGTTTCGGTGTGTCTCCACACCTTTCCCAGAGAACACTGGGACACAAAAACTGGTAGGAAAATTGATGCCACAGCCTTGGTGTGTGTAAAGCTTGTGCTCAACCTGCCAGTGACTTCCCCCAAGATCATCTCCAAGAGTCGGCCTGCTCCTCATCTACCTCTCCGGGCAGCTTCAGTCTCAGCCCACTCTCGGAGCGTCGAGCCAATGATCTCCAGCTAGCATCACTCACGGTCCAGGATCGATCAACCAATTCACGCGGAAGATATCGTCCATGGCACTATCTTTGTAAGGGTTGCCTCCTTTTGCTTCACCTTAAGCCAGTCTTGTTCACAAAGACAGCCCAGAGCGCGATGTATGTAAATGTGATGTAAATTAAGTAAAAAGCAAGGGGGGGAGGGTTGGGGAGGAGTGTAGTATAAAGACTTTTGACAGAATTCTAACCTATTTTAATTGGGAGTTTTTGTAAGCTCAGACAGGACGTCATGTTAAAATAAACAAAAACCATTAATAAGCATTTTATTATTTCTCCCTTATCGTATAAAATTCAGTTATCTTTTGTGTGTAGCAAGGCATTGTTTTATTTCTTTTAAGAGGGACATTGCTGGGAAATTTCATATAATGATCAGGTTAAATGGCTTTGTTGAATTAATTACTACCCTTATGAAGTTTTATTCCTATTGTTTGGTGTGGAAACGGGTTAGTTTATTTCTTTTATGGGGGGGATATTTTACAGAATAGTACCTTTAAACTAATGTTCGTATGGCAATATGTACAGTATATAGTGTATGTTCAAACTGGTCAATGTTAGCGTGTGTGGGTTTTATTTTATTTTTCCCCCCCAAGAAGCTGTTTGGTTAATTGTTTTAATACAAACCATATGTCCGAGACTAAAGTCCTTAGATGCGGGTCCCCTGTGTTATTTCAATTTTTTATTATTATTATCATTATTTTTAAGGATTTGTTTCTGGTTATTTGTGAGTTGAATCTCTCTGGAGTGATTTAAGTTTGTTTGTTTTTAATGTTTGATTTCTTCTTATTTTTCCTGTCCTTTTTCCCCCATTTTTTTTTTAGAAAACAAAAAATAAACACAAAAACATGACATGAATTAAGATACGTAATTTGATTAAGGCATTATATTATCCAGTAATGCATTGTGTAGTGCTTCTGAAATTAGCCATTTTTGATATTGAAAGAATCTACACAGGTGCTGATGTTCAAACAGGACAGTTCATGTATTCGCTTCCCAGAGTAAGACTGGTCAAATTAATGGCTGTAAAATAAATTAAAAAAAAAAATTTAAGGGGGGGGGGGCATGTAAAAAAGTTTAGTGATAAGTTGCACAGCTTTAGGTTTACTTAACTTTTAGAGAAATTTGCTGGCCAAACAAAATATTTCACATTGCTGTTTAGTTGACACAGTGCGTACCCAGTTTCAAATCTTAAGTTGGCTCAACTTGAAATTCAAATATTTACGTTGGCTAAAGTAGGATTGGATGTGGGTTCAATTATATTTTTCTTTTTGATAAGTTGGCCCCAATAATTAAAGCACTAACATTACTTAAAAAACTTTAACTTTTGTTTATTCAGTCTGTTTCTTCAATGTTTTTAAGAACACAATGTTACCTGTTGTTTCAGCAAATTTAACTGTAAGAAGTTGGGCCAACAATACAGTATTAATTTTTTTATTTTATTTTTTACAGTTTAGTTCATAATGTAATGGTGCAATCATTCTCTGCAAAAGTTTTATCTAAAAGCTGATCCTGACCTGAATACTTACAGATCTAGACCCAAGTTTGTCTTTCACCCAAAAGGTGAGCAGATGGGATCATTAACTGAATCTTTTTCAGATATAATTTAAAAATAAGAACTTAAATAGATTTTTTTTTGTAATATTACTCGTTTTAATGTAGATGTTCATTTGAAATAAATTACAGTTTAATATTGTGCATATAATGTATATTTTACATTTTATTTAGTCATACTTAATGATACTTAATGACATAGGTTTCAAACACATCATAAAACCTGTTTCGTAAGTTTGACCAAAATGTTATTAGATGGCTACTTTATAATAAACAAGGAGTTCTGGTGACTTATATTTTTCAGTGCTTCTTTAGTTGTATAGCTGTATAGCTCTTTGCTGCATGTGGCTTACAGCAATCCTGAAAGCTGTGTTTAGTAGTATACAGTGCTGCCATCTGCAAACTGCCTGTCCACAGGCTATTAGTTATTTATCAGTACATATGCTTTCAGGGTTGGGGTGTGGACTGATTCACGCATACAAGAGCAAAACAGACAGGGTTACAAAATGCTGTTAATAACTCATGAGTGGTAGAATGTCCTTTAAGCCAATAAGGAGCGGCTCTGTGCAGGCCAAGGGTGGAGCTATGATTTTTCTCATTAGTAATATATTACACTGGTGTGCGTCATGTCATGGCAAATGAACTCATCTCTTTTTCTTACCTACAAGTACAAGAATTACCCACCAAATAAGTAATTCTTGTAATATACAGGTCCTTCTAAAAAAATTAGCATATTGTGATAAAGCTTATTTTCTGTAATGTACTGATAAACATTAGACTTTCATATATTTTAGATTCATTACACACAACTGAAGTAGTTCAAGCCTTTTAATTATTTTAATATTGATGATTTTGGCATACAGCTCATGAAAACCCAAAATTCCTATCTCAAAAAATTAGCATATCATGAAAAGGTTCTCTAAATGAGATTATTAACCTAATCATCTTAATCAACTAATTAACTCTAAACACCTGCAAAAGATTCCTGAGGCTTTGAAAAACTCCCAGCCTGGTTCATTACTCAAAACCGCAATCATGCCAGAAGGCCATCATTGACACCCTCAAGCAAGAGGGTAAGACAGAGAAAGAAATTTCTGAACCAATAGGCTGTTCCTAGAGTGCTGTATTAAGGCACCTCAGTGGGCAGTCTGTGGGAAGGAAAAAGTGTGGCAGAAAACGCTGCACAATGAGAAGAGGTGACCGGACCCTGAGGAAGATTGTGGAGACGGACCGATTCCAGACCATGGGGGACCTGCGGAAGCAGTGGACTGAGTCTGGAGTGGAAACATCCAGAGCCACCGTGTACAGGCGTGTGCAGGAAATGGGCTACAGGTGCCGCATTCCCCAGGTCAAGCCACTTTTGAACCAGAAACAGCAGCCGAAGCGCCTGACCTGGGCTACAGAGAAGCAGCACTGGACTGTTGCTCAGTGGTCCAAAGTACTTTTTTTGGATGAAGGCAAATTTTGCATGCCATTCGGAAATCAAGGTGCCAGAGTCCGAAGGAAGACTGGGGAGAGGGAAATGCCAAAATGCCTGAAATCCAGTGTCAAGTACCCACAGTCAGTGATGGTCTGGGGTGCCATGTCAGCTGCTGTTGTTGGTCCACTGTGTTTTATCAAGGGCAGGGTCAATGCAGCTAGCTATCAGGAGATTTTGGAGCACTTCATGCTTCCATCTGCTGAAAAGCTTTATGGAGATGAAGATTTCATTTTTCAGCACGACCTGGCACCTGCTCACAGTGCCAAAACCACTGGTAAATGGTTTACTGACCATGGTATTACTGTGCTCAATTGGCCTGCCAACTCTCCTGACCTGAACCCCATAGAGAATCCGTGGGATATTGTGAAGAGAAAGTTGAGAGACGCAAGACCCAACACTCTGGATGAGCTTAAGGCCGCTATGGAAGCATCCTGGGCCTCCATAACACCTCAGCAGTGCCACAGGCTGATTGCCTCCATGCCACGCCGCATTGAAGCAGTCATTTCTGCAAAAGGATTCCAGACCAAGTATTGAGTGCATAACTAAGCATAATTATTTGAAGGTTGACTTTTTTTGTATTAAAAACACTTTTCTTTTATGGTCGGATGAAATATGCTAATTTTTTGAGATAGGAATTTTGGGTTTTCATGAGCTGTATGCCAAAATCATCAATATTAAAACAATTAAAAGGCTTGAACTACTTCAGTTGTGTGTAATGAATCTAAAATATATGAAAGTCTAATGTTTATCAGTAAATTACAGAAAATAATGAACTTTATCACAATATGCAAATTTTTTGAGAAGGACTTGTATAGTAAAATTATCACAAAATTTTCATTCATTTATTAATTCATCCTCAATAAGTGCTTTATCCTCGGGCCAGAGCTTAGCAGTATCTTTTAAATACTGGGTGCATGGCATGAATGGATGGGTTGCCATTTCATTGCAGGGCACCATATACTGTACACCCACATTTACAGCTCGGTGTAGTTTGGATCAGATATGTTTCTGACATCTTTTTCGGAGGTGGTGGGATGCTGAAGAAAACCTGCGCACACACAGGTAACTTGCAATACACCCCAAATGCAGTGGCCCAAAGTCAAGACTTACCTGTGTGCGGATCGGATGGTCCACCGTGGCAACTCCTCGATGGGAGTACCCGAAAAACTACCTAGTGTCTAAGTCCTCTGGGATGGGCTCCAGGGCCCGTATTCACAAAGCTTCTTAAGCCTAAAAGTTGCTCCTAGTGACGAAATTCTAAGAAAATTCTTGGAATTATGACATTTTCTTAGAATTTTTCCTTAAATTTAGGATTAAATCTAAGTTAAGATAAAAATGATTCACCAAACATCTTAGCCCTAAAAACAGCTCCTAAGGTAAAAATTGTTTATTGACTTTTAAGAGGCTTAAGAGTTTCTATAGCAGAGAACAAAATAGTGGAAAAAAGAAATATTCTCCAAATACTAAACATAAAGCTAAAAGTAAACACTGCTTTTCTGTCCAATTTGGTTTTTCTGTTGTTTTACTTCCTTACATCTCTCTTGGATTGTTCGCTACATAATCTCCAAAAGTGCAATTTAAAACATGCAATCATGTAAATTGGTAAAAGATCAGCCATTTTGCTCCCATCAATCTAAAATGGTATAATAAAAGTAATAATAAAATCAGTATGGTAAATAAATGTAAGTAACTTTAATATAGTAACTACTGTGTGGAAATTGGTTGCTTCTAAAGTAGACATATTTTCAACATTTGGCTGTTTTAATTAACTTTAATATATTTAGTCTATACAAACATTATGATATCATGTATTCTATTTTCAAAAAGAGTGATTTCAAAACCTTTGCAGAGGTCAGAGGTTTTTTTTTTTTTATCAACCAATCACAGTTCTTAAATTGCTGCATCATCCCTAGTAACGGGGTCGACCACACCCCCTCACTAAGATAAAGGTTTTTGTACTTTTCTTACTCAAAGTTGCTCTAAGAAGTTTTCTAAATCACTTTTAGTCTAAGACTCCCAGCTAGAACATTTTAGGCTAAGACAGGAGCTCTCTGAAAGAATTCTAAGAAGCTTCTGTGAATACGGGCCCAGGTCTCCAGCTACCCTCTACAAGATAAACAGTATAGAAAATAGATGAGAGATGAAGTGACTGATTAGGTTTGTTAATAAGCTAACAAGGAAAGTAGCACATGAGGAACACTAAAACAATAAACTATAAACTAACTTACCTAGCTGGCTAGCGTCCTGTTAACCAGTCCTTTACCCATTAGTTTCCCATGAGACTTGGTCAATGTGTCAAAATTTGTCGCTGGCAAGCTATGAGCCCTTCCAGATCACAGTGTTTAAAATTAAACCTCACAGAGGTTCATTCCCAAATGAGGCTATGATCCATTACCACATTATTTAGTATAGAGGGTCTATATTATGGCCAATATGCTATATGGAGCATTATTTGCTCAGCCAGGCGGTTTGCCACAACACAGCTTGAGCTGGGCACCTTTTAGACAATCGAATATATCTAAATCAAATTATTACTAAAAGTATGATTCCCTTCTTTTTTCCTATTGCTGTTACCCCATATAGACGGTTTCCCAGCGTCAGCATACCAGCTCCAGACAGCGATACCATCTTTCTACTACAGCCAATATCACAACAAGAGTATATCCTGGCAAAATACAAAGCAAACTGTATAACTGTGGGCTAGTATTTTTGATGTTTCCTGGCTCATAAACGTGAGACAGGTACATGTGTGCTAGTAACCAGTTTGGCTTGACTATAACCGACATTAGCAAATGAAACAATACGACCAATACGAGAATCAACTGTCTCTTCTTTGTATGGTTCTTTGCATGTTTCCATTGTTCTACATTAAAAGTATTTATTAATGTTTTACAACAATAGTTCACTTTGAATTAAACTTTAAACATGATCTGCAGAACACAGGTTCTCATTTGGTCTCTGTAATCTGCACTGTACTTCCTGGTGGCATCCATGTGACTGCTTGTCTAGAGGTGCCTGAGTTGTACAAAAAAACATTACATTACACTCCATCTCTCCTCCCCTTCACATTTCAATAGACAAGCACAAATACACCCGCTGTTGTTGATTGGCTGGAACAATGTTGCGTCTGTGCCACCTTGTTTATTTCCTCCTTACAGAGTCAGGGGCTGGGTTTGAGTGTTGTTTTTTTCAGCTCTTACAGAACAGAATTAAAAATTTGACAAAAATGTACCTCAACAGTGTTTCTCCAGATTCAATTACTAAGCCTTTAAGTAAGACCCAATTACCACTCACTCATCCTAGATGTATCACAAGCAAATGAAAGTCTTTTAAAGTAGTGAGAACTAGAAAAGT
The DNA here is from genome assembly GCF_024256425.1 of Clarias gariepinus. Taxonomy (NCBI): domain Eukaryota; kingdom Metazoa; phylum Chordata; class Actinopteri; order Siluriformes; family Clariidae; genus Clarias; species Clarias gariepinus. Next base: position 24,356,008 of record NC_071102.1, on the reverse strand, counting down.
TAGAATTGGCAGGAGATGTTTACAGATCCACCTTGGATCTCCAGGGTCCGGTTCGATTCCTGCCCCAGGTCTGTGTGCATGGTGGGTTTATTAGTGTATGTGCCCTGCGATGGATTGGCACCTAGTCTAGGGTGTACCCTGCCTCGTGCCCTAAGTCTCCTGGGATAGGCAACTGGCGACCCTGTATACAGGACGAAGCTGTATAGGTGATAATTGTTCGCAGAGGCTGCAGAATTTTGTGGGAACACTTGAGTTGACAGCGTAAGTCAAAACTCAAATAGTGAAAAAAATTAAATAGGGTAAGCTTAAAGAAAAATATGAACAACCTTTGACTGAAGGGTTTAACCTCTAGTAGATCATAAGCACTATAGGTGTCCCTTTTCAGTGCAGGATAAAATCCTCAGGATGTGTTGTTCAGCCCAGATAAAGAGAAATATAGTGGGTGAGCTGCGAGTCTAACTGCAAGCCAAACTTAGTGAATTGTTACTGTTTAATTATTCTATAATCGTCTATCCAATAGAGTCATTACACACTAGCATGCACGTTAATAGTTTTTGTTAACAGGATAAAACCGCAATACCTCAGTATGTAATACCATACCCATCTGAGTCAGTTTTTGAACACATGGCTGCACCAAAAATTGTTGCCCTATTTATATGGATATGAGATCACGAATCATGAACAGTACTGGCTCTGGCACTATTAATAAATAAATCATTACTTCAGGCTTTCTTTTCTAGAAACAATAGGAAATGATCATATCCATTTCCAATTATTGTTTTGTTCTTGATTATTAAACAATATCCTCGAAGATAAATGACTGGATAATAAGATGTGATAAATGGGTTAATAACTTTACCTTCCAATCGTCCAAAAAAGCAGAAGGAATTCTCTTTGATAGCCAAGAGCTTCGTTTATGACGTGTTTTGCTAAGCAAAATGTCAGATGATATATGCTAAAGGAAAATCCACTGTCAAAAGATAAGCTGAGTTTCTGAGAAGATCGGAGAAGAACATCTGAGGGATCTTAGCACCTGTTGCTTCAATGTTGCACCGCACGCTGTATAGAAACACACTGTATTTATGAGTCTTGGTGACAAAAACGAGCTTTTCTCACCACAAGATTAAGCTAAAACACTGAATTGTTGGAATCGTAACCGAAGCATTTATTTGCATATATTCAACCCTAATGATACAAAATTCGGAATTCATTTACTCTAAATTATTTTACTTAACAATGTGGAATTCGGTGATGTTCTAGTTAGCACTGTGGCCTTGCACCTGCAAGGTTGAGGGTTTGAGTCGCATCTCATCTTGATCGTGTTTGGAGGACTTTCTCTGGGTACTCCGGTTTTCCTCCCACAGTCCAATGACATTCTGAGTGAGCTTGATGATGTTTCCAAGTTGCCCCTTAGTGTGCGACGTTGTGATGGGTTGGATGGCTTGTATACTGTGTACCCCGCTTGGTGCCTCGATTCCCATAGGATAGTCTCCAGGCCCCCAGATACCCTGTAGAAGATAAGCAATATAGAGATTGAGTAACGGGAAAAGTCATCACACTGTAACATTGTGGAATTCAAAATGCCCACACTGTAGGAGAGTGGAGTACTAATGGTGTGGAGTTATAAATCATTATGTTGTAATTGTGTGGAGTTATAAATCATTACACTACAATAGTGTGAAGTTAATTGTGTTAATTTAGAGATCAATTATCTGATTAGTCCGTAGGAGAATAAATCCTGGACAAGGAAATATTGTACCTTTTGAGTTTTAAACCATTGCCGAAATCATTTACCTTAATTTCTACATACTTTAACATATTCACTGTTTCATTCAATAGCAATGGGCAATACCCTCTTTGATGTCATGTTCCAGTTCGATAGATGATCTGGTGCATACTCACTGACACCCAAGCCCCATTTTACCACTGTGTATGTGATTTTCATTAGAATGTTTAGCATTTAAGTGATTATTATATAAGGTAAAAGCGACCTCTCACCCTTTCTATACGTGTACATACTGTACATCCGCCAGAACATCAAAACCCAAGACATTAAGCCCAACATTGTTAAGACCTCTGGGGGAGTGCTGTGGTGTCTGGCACCAGGATCCTTAGGATGGTGTGGGTTGCGGCGTGGGGCAATCTGGATCAGGGTTGTTTTATCTGGTGCTTTCCATGTATGGTCAGTTAGATTGCGATCTGTGAAATTTGGAGGTCAAATCAACAATCTTGAACTCTTTGCCTGCACAGAGTATAATGTCTATCATAGACAGCATATACAGTACTCTTTTCACCAATTTGTGCTATATTGGCTTTTCTGTGGGATTGAACCAGATGGGCTGGCCTTTGGTCCTTTGCATTGCCCGTGATAATGTTTTGGTTTATCAGTGTTTGTGTGTCCACATTTCTTTGATGGCCAACTCGTGTGAAAATGATTCCTCGTGCTCCCATAACCAGTTTTTCTCAGTTTAGGCCAAAGAGACTCTTGATCCTGTCATCCTGGAACATGTCTGCGCCATTAAGGGTGACAAAGTACATAGATGGGATAACCTGTTCATTCAGTAAATTTAGATAGTCAGTTGGATTTATTGCCACATAACGTTGTTGAGACTAGACCTGACCAACTGAAGCAAACCCAGATCATAACGCTGCCTTCAGAGGCTGTTACAGAGCCCACTGTGCATCATGCACTTCCCTTCTTACATTGATTCACCTAAGGCTCTGGAAAACAGTCAAGATCTAATGTCCATAGCCATTTTAAAGGGAAATTTTTGCTGTTTTTCCACTTAGTCTTACTAACAAGTGGTTTTCTTATGGCCACACAACAGATTAGTCTCAAACCTCGCACATTGTGTGTGTGTGTGTGTGTGTGGAAATGCTCTTACTTGCACTACTAAACATAGATATGACTTCCACTGTCGATTTTTCATGATGCAACCTCACCAAATATTTAAGTAACCATAGTCATTCAAGATTTTTTTTTTCCAACCACATTTGTTCTGCAAAGTTAACAGGTCAGCACTATTCTTGCAGGTTTTAATAAGGCACTGGACAGTTCATTGGACAACCCAAATTCCAGCAACAGTGGTCTACAGCCAAAATATTTCCGAAACAACAATAAGCAAATTTTGCCTTGCAAAAAAAAAAAAAAAGGTAATAGCTCGCAGGCTGCCCTAGTTTTTAAGATATGATACTGTGCCAGTAATAATAAGCTTCATGCGAATTAAGTGATTAACTAAGTGTTTAAATGTAATGTAACTAAATGGCTAAAACACATAAAAACCTTAAGATCTATACAAATCTCTTTATGCCTTTTTAATTTTTCTTGGGAAATTGTTGGGTATGAGTATGGTGAGTGAGTCTGTCAGGGTACGAGCCCTATGGAAATAAGGTATTAAAGCAAATGGACTTCATTAATGGTTACAGCTGTATGATTACTTCTAAACAGTAAGAATAGATGTTCAATTGAATGAAGAAACTGGACAAGACTTTCTTTGATTCAGCGACCTGCTAATTATTATGTTTTTTGATGAGCTGAATCAAAACAGCACAATTAAACTTATTGAACAATTTTCAAGATATTTGGGTTTTTCTTTAAGGGCTATATACTGCATATTGTACATATAATACAGTATTAATAAGAAATTGTAAACATAGATCTTTTGATGTATTAATTCTTGCATCTTATTTACCATATCATTATACTGTATGAATTATTATACAAATAAGCAAAATATTATGTTAATTCTTGAACAAAAGCGAAGGAAAAAAAGGTAACACGTGCCCTTGTGTATTTCCTTAGTTGTTTTTTTTTTAGTTTAATGCATGACAATAAATCGATCCTTCTGAAACACAGTCACATCTGACATGATTTTTTAAGAAATAAAAGCATGTTCACTGCCTCAATTAGGTTTAAATAATTGTAACCAGATAAACCACATTAATTTCCACAGTAATTATCTAATGAAAGCCTCTTATGTATTTGTATTTAAATCAGACTTTTTTAAAATTTATTTCAGTTTAATTTATTCATATAACTGTTTTAACAAAGGTCATTGTCAGCAGCATTGTTTGTAAGACAAGACCATCAGACAAGACCATCTTCATGGTAAAGTGCATCCATCACCCCGTCACCACATTCATCCCAAGCAGACCACACGGGGCCTTTATGCAACAAGATCTCCAACCAGAAGTGGAGCATCAGGATGAGCCAGACAGGTCCAGTAGTCAGAAGGGGTTGCTGGGTGCTACACAAACCTTTTAATGACTTCACTTGTTTAAAACAAATCGAAATGACCCTATATGGCCTGGATGCGCTGATGTGCTGTTACTAAAATATGACTTTCAGGAAAATAATAAATAAACATTCTAACTAACATTGCTTTATTGGAACTCATATAACCTTACATTATAAAAGAGTCATGCCGTATTTATTACCGCCCCCTGTGTAGGTATAAAGTGATACCAAAATGACACCCTTCAAATTATTGTAGTAATGTACTGTAGCTGATAGTAATGGCCACTTGGAGGAGCTCTTCTACCATCACTGATCAAACATAGATTTTATTTATATATATATATATATATATATATATATAATCATCTCACTGTTCAGCTCCTGCCATGATGGAGGATATTCGTGAAACTCCTTGTATTTGAGAACCCACTGTACATCTATTTTACATATACAGATATTTATCAGACGATGAAACAGAAGTAATCACAAGCACGGAGCAAATCATAAATCCAGTATCTTGGCAAAGTTCTGTCTAAAGGGTAGGCCATAGCTTCCCATTTAGAGCCATCTTTCCACACCAGCCTACAAAGCTTGTAGTAAATGGTGGCTTTGGATTCCAGTTTAACGAAAGATATTTGCATGTTAGTTTGCCTAGTGTACAATAAATCAACATCCTATCCACCTGCATGTCTGCGCCTGCCAGTGCAAACACACTAGGCTTTGTGTTGATGTGGAGCACATGTGCATGTGATGAATTGTAAGCAGGTCAGGTGTACACCAGCATTTCAGAGCTTCTATCTGATGCAATATATGAAATATTATTTCTAATAAATGAAGAAAGTCCATTGAAGGTGAAGCCCTGCTGCTCACATTATACGCATACATGTCACACAGCCTAAAGCTTATGCGTGAACACATTGCTCCGACCCCCCACTGCTTCACCCGAGGAGCAGAAGCTGTCCAATCAGAAAGGACGATCCTGTGGAAGCCTTATATGGAGGGTATGGTGGAAGGGGGGGTGGAGGACTGTTCAGCAACCGATGAACGCTGTTGGGCTTTTGTTGTGTGACAAAGCATCTACAATAATCCCAAGGGAAAATATATATAACCTGAGATCATATGTGCCTCTTTAAATGTATATGTTATATATACCGTAGAAACACAGTTATAAACTCCAGTTTGAACTGGGGCAAAATAATATTATAAATAAATAAAATTATATATAAAATTGTGATGATTACAATATTTAAATAGTGTACAGCTTTTTGTTTTTTATTAGCAGGATTTTTTTGTCCTATAAATATCCCACACTTAAAATTTCTCTATTTCCCATTTTCAATATTATATATATAAATGTTAACATTTGACATTTTCATTTAAAAAAAAAGCTTTACTATAAATTTTTTTAAAAATCTGGTTTAAAAAAAGGCTAAAAATGTAAGAAATGTATAGCTTTGTAGGTTTATCAATTAATCTGGTCATAAATTCCAGATTCTATGACTCAAAGGAATCGATACGGCCCATTTTCTTTGTAGAGATCACGAACATCATAGATGAGTAAATTCAATGTGCAGCTGTTCCTGTAACACACATTTGGTGATCGTGCAGCTGCTCCGAGGAAAAAAAACATGATACTGCACACATGTACATGATGCTTTATTGTATTGCAAAACCCTGAAATCTATTTCCATTAGTAGGTCGAGTTATGTTTGTGTTATGCACTGCGGTAAAGTGTGCGCCAGACAAGGCACAAATACATAAATGTAGAGCTCCATGCTTTAAATTAATGTAAATATATGATTATACAAATATGTAGATATATTTTTATTGGTTCATCAACAGCAACACGTTCATTTTAAATGTTAACACTGTATTTATAGGCATATTATTGGAAGATAAATTTGGAATGTTTCAAGCACCGGTGAACCAGGAAACATCTCATCCTAGCACAATGTACTATTATGCAGTCTCAATTATTGGAAGCTGTAATTATCCACACAATAAGGATGATGATTTGGAAATGTTTTCTTTCCGGTTGGCCTCTACACACAACCCATATTATTATAAATGAATCCATAATTAAAGCTTGGGAATGCTTTTCCAGAATCCTGGAAACTCATGTTATAAGACAAGGTCATATGAAAATAACAGTTTCCAACGAAAGACAGGACCATAATCACCCACCCAGGGAAAAAAAACAAACTATTATGAATGACTGTGGACAAAAAAATATTTTAATCATTTTGATCAGTTTTAATGCTATTAAATATTAACTGCACTGTTCTCTTCTGCATATTAGTCTATCTACACAGACATTACTGCATGGCCATGACCACTGGCATCTCCTGACTTGTTATCCTGCTAATGCAGTCATGGTCCTCAGTGAAAGCTGTTAGCCAACTCGCATATCGCTAGAGCTGTAGTACATCCTGTGTTAAGTTCATGAGCTCATCCGAATTACCCTGAGAGATGCAATGATATAAAAGGAGGAAGGTCTACTGTATTTGCAAATGCAAAGCTGTAGCACCCTGCTGGGTTTAATAGAAAACAGATTCAAATAGATTTTATAGCAAATACATTACATTTCAATAAGCTGTTGTTTTACAAAAAAAATCCATTGTTGTGCAATGGAAGGTCTTCCAAATGAGTCATTTATTCATTTTCTCTATCTTGTGTACAGGGTCAGGGGGGCCTGGCGCATATCCCAGGAGACTTAGGGTATGAGGTGGGGGTACACCTTGGACAGGGTAACAATCCATCACGGAGCGCAAACACACACACACACACACACACACACTAGCCTAATTTGCATGTTTTTGGACTGTGGGAGGAAACTAGAGGACCCGGAGGAAACTAATCCATACTCAGGGAGAACATGCCAACTGCATGTACACACACACACACCCGAGGTGTAGGGTCACAGTGCTAATGGGTTGCCCCAAATGTTTTTTTTTTAAAAGACATTTGTATATATATATATATATTTGAAGCTAGAGGGCTCTTAAAAAACATCTTAGTCTTTCTCCTTTGTGTTGGTGTTATTAATACCATGGTTTGTTTTTAGCATCACTGCTAAAAAGTGCTCTTAGACTTGGGAAGAAATCTCTTTAAGTAAAAAAATTAAAAATAAAAAAAGCTTGTACTTCTTTAACTTATTCACTGGTCAGGACATGGTTGTGTTTTATTTTTAAGATTTTTCAGTCTTGAAAATGCATCCACAGTGGTAGTGTAATTTACTTCCCATGGTGCTCAATATGCATTAGGAGAAAATGGCTAAAAGTTTTGAATTCACACAGGGATGACTGACCAATAGCATGCAGCTATGGCATCTCCCAAGTGGAGAAACCATATGTCTCTCTCTCTCTCCCTCTCCCTCTCTCTCTCCACTGAAGAGAGACGGATGTTTTTGTGAATATAGGTCATTTTCTTAGTAGCCATTTTTTTTGCCACTTTCCTTGTATGGAAAATACTACTGTATCTGAAAGAGCAGGGCTTTAACATTTGGCTCTGGGGTCCCAGGCCCATAATGTCTTCTCTATAATGTCCATATTAATCTGTTTGATTCAGCGAAGACGCATTAAAGGTTTTCCTGCAAGGCAAATAAGTCACAAAGCTATGGTCTATCTGCCATCACACACACACACACACACACACACACACACACACATTTGTCTTAATATTTTAGTGATATTCCTAATATTCTATTCCATAGACATAATAGTAAATGCAGTTAATTAATGCCATGCTACATCAAATCAAACCCTAGCCCTAACCTTACTAACCAAACGCTCTTTTAGATTTATTTTGTTTTTCTTTTATCTCATCTTTATTTAAATCACATACCTTGTGATGACTAGACAAATGTCTCCGCAAGGTCAAAACTGTCAGATATTCCTAACCTTTATGTTCTCTCTCTTGCTCTCTCTCTCTCTCTCTCTCTCTCTTCCCCCACTGATACACACATCATGCTGCAGATGGAGTCATGGCATGGAGTATGAACATTTTGATAGAATATTAGAAAACAGTGTAAGAACTCAAACCCCTGCTTGCATGCCCCTTCTCTTTGTATCACCAGTCCCTCGATATTAGTGATGTGACTTTCCTTAATAAGTAAACTGGAGTTTGTTCTTCAAAGTGAACACCATATCTGCAGAGCAATAATACATCAAAATCATAATGCAATAATAATGCAAAATCAGCTTGTAATGTCTTAGAAGTTGGGCAATTAGGCACCACCATATTAACTTCAGTGTTCTTTGACACGAGATGATAAAAGTCTCTCGAAGTGTACTGATAGGTAGAACATCATTCTTTCCAAAAATATTCTTTGAGTTGTTATTTTGATGTTAACAGTAGATACGGGTGGGATAATGGAACATGAAAAAAGACCACGTCAATCAGGATAAAACTGTTTTATTACTTTGTATGGATTTGCAGTTCCCCTTCAGTCTAAGGGAACAAGCAGGCACCAACCATCACCATAAAACATCCTCAAAGCATCAACCCGAAGGTCTCCCCTTAGCTTGTTACTTATTCTTATGCAGCGTCTTGCTGCTTTTACATTCATTAAAACAAATGAGGTGTAAATATACAGCGATTTTTTTTTTTAATAGCACAATTTTACTGAGCCACAGTATTTGATCAATCGATAGAGCTGAAAGAGTTGACACTTTCTAGGGAGGTGACCCAGTTGCTGTCATTTGCTAAAAATAGCTGGCATTCCCATCACTGTGTCAGGGGTGGAGTAACCACAGATGATACGCTCCAGTATATTACCTGTGTACTGCTAGAATATGGGGAAAACTGACCATAAGCTGGATCTTCACAAATCATAACATGGACGCTATGTATGGTTATGGTGTGGTAGCAACTCCAAATGGAAATAAATGGATACACCAATATGATTTTTAAAAAATCCTTGCTCCAGTGCCTCTGGATCTAGTTAACAGAAATACAGAAAGCATAGCTACAGTCAAGGGGATTAGTCGTTGAATTATTTATTCTAGTTGTGGAAATACACACCCTTGCTTAATATGTGGATCCTTTGAAGTATGGCTGTGAAGTATGGCCATAGCACTACCATCGGACCTTTCATGTGTGGGGTCGCTTCTCAGCCAAGGAAGTGGACTCACTCACAATTTTGCCTAAGAACAAAGTCATGAATAATGAATGGTACAAAAACATCCTTAGGAAAGAACCATCCAAAAACAGTTTGGTGACAAATAATACTTTTTCCAGCATGATGGAGGACCTTGCTATAAGGCAAAAGTGATAACTAAGTAGTTTGGGGAACAAAGATCAAAATTTGGCATGCATGGCGAGGAAACTTCCCTGACCTTAATCCCATTGAGAACGAACTTGTGGTCAGTCCTCAAGAGGTGGGTGGACAAACATAAACCAACAAATTCTGACAAACTCCAAGCATTGATAATGTAAGAATGGGCCACCATCAGTCAGGACGTGGCCCAGAAGTTGTTTGACAGCACTCCAGGACGATTTGCAGAGGTCTTGAAAAAGAAGTGTCAACACTTCAGATAGTGTCTCTTTGCATAAACTTACATAAACACCTTTGACACTTATAACTTTAACTAATATTTGTGTCAAAACCTTTAGCCATGGCTGTTCTAAAGGCTGATTTTGAATTTCATATTAAACTGTGTTTGTCTTGATGAACTTCTTTCTCCATAACAGAGGTGTTGATTAATCCCAAGGCTCTCAGATTGACAAGGAATAACTGTTGCTCTAGATCTACTATAACGTTCGAAATGAAACAGCATACAGGTTCAATCAAACTTTGGACAATTTGTGACTTCACCTAACCTTAAATGTTTAAACGTTTCACTTGTGTCAACAGTTCATACTGTAAAGAATATAGGGCTATTGCGGTTCAGTGATATAGACTGTTTTTTACGCCTGCTTCAGGGCAATGAGCTCACACTTGACTTCAGGTACACTCATCTCAGATGGTCAGAGTGATGTGAATACGCTCTCTGCGATTAGTCATGCATTCTGCAACCGAGGCCATACTGCATAAATATCAACTCAATGCCAAATTATTAATTCAGTGCCCTATGACTCACACCTACTCTGGCACAGAAACTTTAGCTGTAATCTTCGAGGTTTTTTTTTTTCCTTCACATTACTTCTTCAAGGCAAAGAGCACTGAAGAGCAAACAAACAGAATATTAAGGATACAGTACTGCTTTACATGCATCTGACCCTACTTCAATCATTTCCATCCAGTGTAATTAAAACCATATAATTACGCTCCCTCTAAAGGATCAAATGAAATTCATAAGTAGCTTGCACAGCTCACAAAGACGCCATTGATCAGCGGGCTATCATGGAGCAAATCACTATCATTATTCCAGGCTCCTCAACATGGCGGCAGAAGTGTCCTGCTGAACTTTAAATATAATGTTAACACTGATAAAGAAGCGGCGGTGAAATTAATCATGATCAGCTGATGTGGTGGTTTTTGCCAAACTTTAAAAATTAACACGACAACAAATACACTGATTACAAAGCAGCGATTCTTTGAGACAAACTGGCATTTTATTGTTGAAGTACAGTATATGGTAAAATTCTGTCATTTAATAGAAAGATTATGCGACAAAAGTTGTGTAAGTGGGCATGTTAGACAACATGACCACACATATTTATCGACGTTGCATCATATTCACATTGTATCTAAAACGGGCGAATTAAAAATGGATTAAACATTGACTTCCAACTGTAAACGATAAAACAGGGATACTCGTAGTAGAAACGAATCTTTACATTATTCAAAGCCAAGGGTACAACTTACAGTCAAATTTACAGTAAAAACTTCCAGTGCAAAGACAAGGGCCTGAGGTGTTGCAGGAAATATTGAGAAGATTAAAAATATCAACATTGTGCTACAAGAATTTAGTGCAGGTACACATTACGCTTTCAGTGCAATTGATGAATTTATTGTGCTATCTCATCTCATTTATTTAGAATTGCTGTACTAGTTTACATCATTGTGACTAGGTCTTGGTCAGGTGGTTCCCTGCTTGCTGTCCTGTGCAAGTGTTGAAGGATCCAGTGCTTTGTTCTGCTCTGCTTGCTTCTGTCTTGCCTGGAGCTCTTTCACCTCTGCCAGAACCTCCCTTGCTTCCTCCCACGAGGAGATTGCTTCCAGTAGCAACCGTTCAGTCGCTGCCTTCCTGCTCTCCCAGTCCAGCAACTCGTTATATGTGTCCGTGTTCTTTATTCTTTTAAAATAGGGCGAACTCAAAAGACACAACCTGGGGGAGTCAATGGTCTTCGAACAGGGTGAACTGTTGCCAGCGGAAACGGGTGAGTCTGAACCCTTTATGTGGGTCAGATCGATGCATTTCATGGTGGGTGAGGGGGAAGCCTTTGAATCCGGTGAATCAACACTCCTTGAACGGAACTGGTCCATGTAGTGAGGTGACCTTGAGGATTTCGAATGAGGGGAATCCTTCCCTTTGACAGAAGGTGATTCCTTTGTCTTGGAGCTTGGCGAATCACTGGTCTGAATTCGTGAGAGGGAGTCAGTGCTTTTCCCATGAGATGAGCTGGAACTCTTAGACCGGGGGGAATCTGCTCCCTTTAAATGGCACAGCCATGGGGAATCTATACCCCTCAGCTGGGGGTAGCAACCCATTCGTCCTCGTTGGGATTCCTGTCCCTGGATCTCCGCCAATAGCTCCTGTGTCCTCTGCAGCCGCTGGTTTATTATGTCTTGAAGTTGACTTGTGAGACTCATGGTGTTATCCAGTGAGTCGCAGTGAGTTCTTCCCAGCGGTACAGGATTCTTCCTTTGCTGAGGGGATTGAGTCTGGCTCTGGTGGCTCCAAGAAAGTTCACTCTCACGGGGCAGGCTGCTGGTCTTCACCCTGCCCTCCACCGGGGTCTCTCGGGGTCTGGAGACATCGGTGCCAGCACGCCTTCGTGCGGGGGCCAACAAGTCGAGATTTCCCCGATGGTCCTTTACCCACACAGCATGATCATGTTCCAGCATGCCAGCTTCCTCCTCGTGTACAAGGTCAAGAGTCAGCATACCATCTGAAGAGGTCGAGGCCTGTGGATGAATCGTCGACATCATCCTTACAATCAGTACAGGACGACATTCCAACATTTTTAAATATCATAATAACTTATATATTAGTTTTTTTCCATATACATTTCCTCAAACTCATAGCAAAAAGTCTTGAGCAGAGGGATAAGTACTGCTCTCTCTATTCGCCTGACTTGAAAAGAAAAGCCACCCACCACAGCCATAAGATGACCCCGTGTGGGCAAGCGGCGCCCGAGTGGGATCTTGGCACGATCACGTGTTGGATGAGACAAGAGGCTGTCCTCCTCAATCGTAACCTGCAAAGAAATAAGGTTTATACGGAGCAGTGTAGAACCATAATGAAAGTGACTCATTTTTAGGCAGATGGTCTTCATTTTGACGAGCTCCTCCTGGATTAATTATTGACAAGACACAACATACGATGCGGTAATCTAAATTTGGTTCTAAGTGATAATTAATTGTAGATGTTTATTCCGTAGACGACCTAGCAAACTCACAGATCCTTACATTCTGTGAGCTCGATACAGGAGTTGATTAATTCACAGATCGTACAAAGTGCTTTGACATTTCACACTTTTACAGAAAGCGAAGCGTTACCATCACCGGGATTAGACGGTTCACAGCTAACATCAGAGTGTCATCTCAGCAGGGGTTTTTTTAGCTCCTTGTATAAATTGGAAACCATTGGTAAAGGATATTACAAAACATGATGTCATGGAAGATATATTTTTTTCCTGAAATGAGATGTTTTATGTATGCTATGACTATGGCAGTGCAACTTAAATGAGTTAAAATGAGTTTCAAGGAAACATGCACCACAATAATGCAAAAAATGATGAGAAAACTGGAGGCTGGAAAAAAAAATTATGTGGAAAAATCCTGCAAGGAAAAAAAAAAACAGGAGAGAAAACAGACACTGGAGTGAATGGGTGGAAATGGGAGCATGTGACCAAAGAACAATTGTGGGAACAAATATATAACAATAAAATAACCAGAAACAAAGAGTGCCAGAGGATTTTTTTTCTCCTAAGGTTTAAAAGCTGACCTCATCCAGTATGCGGTTCTTGGCTCTTATAATGGCTGTGTTCAGAACATTGATCCAAGACTCCTTTTCCTCTGGACTAACAGCCAAGAACACAAGATTGGGAGTCTAGGAAAAAGACAAAAGACCAAAAAAAAATTAAAAAGTTAAACCCTTAGAGGCTGTTCGGTTCTGGTTAAAACAGTGTTAAAGTAATAGCTTTTACTGTAGAACAGGACGAAGTATAAAATAAGAAGAAGACAGAAATGCTTAAAAGCTTTACTTAAACAAAAAATGAAGACAAAATTGAGACCAGAAGATGTTAAATTCTTAGTCAAAAAACACACCCTCTTTAAGCAACACACACACACACACCTTCTCACTGCTGTTAGATACAGGCAGCTGTAAGTTTTACATTATTTATGGCACAACACTCTCAACTACAATTTTTCATCTGAGGAATTAATGCAAAAAAAAAATGCATCATTTGCTCAAAACCTTTAAATCATAAAAAAAAAGATAAAATCTCCAAAAAAACAATACGTAAACAGTATGACCTAAAATGATAATTTGGACTTGGAGTAAAAAGCAGGCAAAAAAAAATTCATCATTTGCTCAAAACATTTTAATCATAAAAAATGCATAATAAAAATGGTCATTTTAAATCTCCAGAAAAACGATCCAAAAATAGTATGGATTGCATCATTATTATGTGAGATCTAATTCTACACGCTGACCCCCGACAATAACCTGACTCGGGGCCAAGAGACTGACTATACACTCACAGATGCAGACATACAGTATCTCAGGTTAAACAACAATACTGCCTGATTTAGTCTTCTATAAAACGAGATGTCCCTGCGGCTTTGAGAAATGTATGTTTCTGTCAAAAGACGGTATTAAAAAAATCAACAGGATTTTAATATTGCCTCCAGGTGGAATAATTTAAATTTTAGGGTATACTCTAGTTTGTTAGTCAAATGTTATTACCATAAACGTTTTTTTTTTGTTTGTTTGGTGGATGAGGGACAGAAAAACAGTTCAGAACACAGAGCTAAAATGATGATACGCATAGGAGACAGACAACTCAGATATTCTACTGTAGTTGCACTCATTTTATTTATTTCACTATTTTGTGTGTGTGTGTTTGTGGGTGTGTGTGTGTGCATGCGTGCATGTAGTGAGGACTCACGCGGGCCCCAGGCTGCCGGCGGCGCAACAGAGTGAACTTGCTGTGGTTCTTTTTGCTGTGACTTTTGGCTTTACGCACCTCCTCCGATCTCTCGTATTCAGCCAGGTCAAACACTTCGTGCGTCTTACCATCGTTCTTCATCTGTAAGGAAGAGTGGGGAGGGAAGCATGCGCCGTGAGTGAGCACGAATTGTCCACTTGATCACATGGAAGGGTACAAGTTGTTTCTCATGTGTCGATTAATTGGCAGCCATCTGTGTCCTTTTCACATGGTGACTGTGTGGCTCATGGTGGGGCATGGCAGGCCACATTGACTTCAGCCCGAGGGACGGGGACGATTACTGATCTTTGTTATCATTAAACACATGCTGTGAGAGTCAGGGATCGAAGCTCGGTCCTTACAAACACAAATTACATGGAAGAGGAATGGAAACAATGGAAACGAACCTTTATTTTAAAATGGAGGGAAAAAAAAGTATTCCAAAATTTCATAAAAGACAATGGAGCATCAACAATACAAGAGGAATAATGTGTGATGGGGGATGGGATAAATATTATGAACAAGAGGATTAAAAAAGATTACCAAAAAGGCATATGCAGTTAAAGACAAAGAAAGGACAGGAACAAGTTCGATTTGAGTTCAATTTTCTTCTTCTTATTATTATTATTACAACCTTTTATTATAGTAATAAATTACACTATAAACAGCTTAAACCTTTTTTCCGTATGTTATATTTAACCATGCGTTTCTTCAAACGGTATAGTCATGTCTAATCGAACAAGATCATTTCAACATTCGGTTTTGAATTCAGGGAAAAACACCGAAGCTTTAGAGCAGACGCTGTATTTCAGACAAAGCTGAGTGCATTTCCCAGTTGATTGAGCTCTTCCTATTAGTCCGTCTGCAAGATGTCTGTGAAAATTCATCATTCAAATACAGGTCAAGTCCTCATTAAAGCTGCATAAGTGGGATAAATTGATATAGTTATTGAATCTGAGCAAAGCCGACCGTCCGCAATATCTCCTCCGGGACGCTACGACTCCCAGGGGTCCATAATGAAGATCATATGGGTTCACCGTGAGACAACAGACAGAAATCATCTAGAATAAGAGCCATCCAAATCTCCTGTATATGTCAGTGTTATTGCAATGACCCCTGAAAGATGGAACACTGGCAGCTACAGTATAGCATACAGACTCTAAATTCTGTATGGTTACTAAGCTTGCACCATAGCAACCGAAAGAAGCGGCGAAGAAGGAAATCAGTAAGCAGCTTTAGTCTGGAAGATCAAAGTGGTCAGAGTTGATGGACCATCAAATCAGACAGCGTGCAGACTAAGTGCACCATCTGTACAAAAACATGAGACGTACATGTCTTAAAACACACACAGCGGACGTACACTGGCTTCAAAAATACAGATACAATTGTTTTGTTTTTTTTTTAAACAAAAAAAATTTTTTGGGGGGGGGGGGCTGTAAAATATACATGGAACATAAGGGAAACATTACCCTCCTTTATGAAGTGGTTAAAACGTAAGGGTACGGTCACAATCACTGAGCGTGTATGGGGTGATGATTTTATGGGGCAAAAGTTTCCTGGAGGAGGAAGCCAAGGTTCTATCTATCACATTAATATTTCACTCCCATGCTGTTAGACGCTTGGAGGCTTTTTAAAACACTGAGAATGACCATACACTAAAAAAGTTTTGAGAATGACGCAAATATTAACTTTCACAAAGTCTGCTGCTACAGTGTTTTGGGATCTTTTTGTCAGTTGTTACTGAACTATAACAGCGAGCATTTCATACAATTTCATACAATTATATTACAAAGAGTCAAATTTGTGCAGTGTTCACCATTCTTTTTCAAGATTTCTACAATTTGTCATTATGGTTTTTGTTTGTCCAGCCACCGCTTTGGTGGGGCAGTGGTGGCTCAGAGGGCTAAGGCGCTGATCGGAAGGTTGGCGGCTCAAACCCCACCCACTAGGTGGCCACTTTTGGGCCCTTGAGCAAGGCCCTCAACCCTATCCGCTGAATCATGGTTTACCCTGTGCTTTGACCCCAGATATGCGAAGAAAGGATTCCACTGTGCAGTAATGTACTGTATATGTGACAAATAGAGGATTAACTTAACTCTTGAGGATCGACTACAAGTTCTCAATGGGATTGGAGTTTCCTGGCCGTGGACCCGAGTCATGTAGTTATCAATATTGCCCCATGGCAAGGCGCTCCATCATGCTGGAAAAAAGGCATCGTTCATCACTGAACTACTGGATGGTTCCAAATGCTTGTAATTTTATAGTAACATTTGACAAAAAGATCCAAAGACCTTTCTCTGCAGCAGCAGACTTTGTGAAAATGAATATTTGTGTCATTCTCAAAACATTTGGTCATGACTGTACATCCTAGAGATTTCAAAACAATGAAATAACATATGAAACATATTGAATTATTTAATTAAGAAACAACAGTGAGTTGTTATTTTAAGACATGAAGCTCAGCTGATCTGGAACAGTTCCTGAAAAAACAGTATTGTGTCAAGTGCACTTGCAAAACCCATCAAGCCCCATGATGAAACTGGCACTCATGAAGACCTTCCAAGATAAGCAAGACCAAGACTTACCTCTGCTGCAGAGGAGACGTTCATTTAGAGTCAGAAATCACAGATTAACAAACAGCACCTCCGATTAAATCCAATATAAAGAACTAGTTTCAAATAGAGATAAAGATAATAGCGCTAAAATTTAAGAAGAACAATAGTGTGATTGCATAAGCGAGCTCTTATAGACCTTTTATTTATTTATTTATTTATTACAGCAAGGCAGTGCACTAAGAATTTTTGGAGAAGCGCTCTAGAAACAAAGCCAAAGGGTTTTAAAGACAATATGGCCTCTCGTTAACTATTCATTGAAAACTCTTAGAGACTAGAGCAGGGGTATTACATGCACACAGTATGTACTGAAAGCCTTCACAGGGGAGCAATAAAGCACTTTCCTATTAGTTTGCCTCCAAGCTGTAGTCAACATAAACCATGTACATCCTGCAATTACACTTCCAATGTGTTTTTTTTTTCTTTTGGTCTGGAATTAAAGGCGAGAAACTGATTAGCAAATTGTCTTCAATCGATATCAGGAACAGTTTTAAATCTGGTTAGCATTCTATTGATATAACATGCTTCCTTACAATACAGTAGATATCCAAACCTCCAGAATCCTCTACTACTATTTAAATAAATTACATTCATGAATGTAATGCAAACTGAACGGTCATGGTTTACTGTATGAGTAAAGGCGATGCTACTGAAATGACTACGCTCGATCCATCCATCCAAGAATTTCTATAGTCCAACAAGGCACCATGGAAGCCAATAGTTTATTGGTCCATTGTATTTGTTCCCATTTTCTACAACTGTGGTAGGACCTCCAGCCATTTACACACTACAGGCAATTTTGGGAACGCCAAATCTGCAGCCTTATCTGCATGTCATTGTACTGTGTGAGGAAACCCACCAAGCCACCAAGCAAACTCAACACACAGACCCAACCCAGGTATTGAACCCAGAACATGAAGGTGCAGGCAGACAGTGCTAACCACTAAGTATGTTCACCACTGGCTACACTGGATAACATTTTATACCATAAATAACATCATTATGCACATAATGACCCACACCTATGCTGGGTGGTGCTGCCTGTGTGATGCATTTCTACCTCAAAGCTATTGAAAAGGCCAGATCTTGCACAGTGTAACTGTCAACCTCCAGAATACCATCAAGCATTACTTACAATAACTTCTACTTTACGTTAAGGCATTTGACAGACGCCCTTATCCAGATCTGAGCAGTTCAGGGTTAAGGGCCTTGCTTAAAGGTCCAACAGGGACAACTTGGTGGTCGTGGGATTTGAACCTGGGACCTTCTGAACTGTAATCAACCAAAAATAACATTCCCCTGATTAAAGAACAAAACCATGTTACATATACAGTATAACAAGCTGTGTCTAATCCAGTCATGCAATGTTTCCGGGAAAAATACACTAGTCTAAACACTGGTCTAAATAGGAAAATTGTATTTAAACTTAAATTAACATCCCACAACATTTTTTTTCTTGGGGTTTGTCCCTTTTTATCCTAGGGGTCACCACATTGGATCATTTGATCTGCTTGATTTGGCACAGGTTTTACGCCAGATGCCCTTCTCTTAACAAGGTCAGGACCTGCCGGCAAATGAATGTAATCCGTGCTATAAATCAAACTTTCCCCACTTTCCTTCTCTCACTACATTTTTCATCATAGCCACACTATGCGCGTACACCTTAACTTGTAAGTGTTGTTTTCAGAGAAGTTTTCAGTTTTATTCTGCTTATTCGGTATAAAACAAGTTCTTGGTGGCTGCTGAGTATTTGAAAAATTAGCCCACCAAGGCAACTCTGTCATTACTTGTCCTGTCTTCTGCTTCTCCCTAAGCAACGAATACTGTGATTGATGCCTTACCGGGCCTCTAATAACTCTCGTTCCCCTTTTTTTTTCACCAGTATGTGCAATAATAACTTTATGGAGCTGAACGGGATAGCGAACAAGCTGCCGCACAATTGCGCAACACGTACAAAGTACATCAAAACCACACACTCTTTCCCTTTCCTTATGCACATGGTTAATAATTGGTTAATAAATGGTGGAGATCTACTATACCGTCTAATACAAATCATACAGTATATGGTGCACAACTTAACCAGGAATAGTGTGTCCCATTTATCAGAGGTATAGTAGATGCCATTAAATGATTTCCCATATGACTATAATTAGACTATACATCATATATTTACTTGCACTGACATCATCTTAGCAGGCACAAGCCTGTATCAGATGTGGTGTATTCCTCCACTCAGTCAGGAGATCCAAAACTCTGTACATTTCACCCGCAGGCACCTGACACAGTCGGCCCCAGCAGCATGATGCAACACACTGACACACCGTGCTGCTGAAAAAAAAAATCAGCTCTGGGTGCTTGAGTGCTGAGATGGTACTGATAGAACGTAATATTAAGCATATGCACAATTTATGTCACTGTAAGGCAGGGAATTGAGTTTTAAGTGATCCTTGTGTAAACACCGGTATATGGACGATGAAAACACCTGCAATAGCGTTTCTATCGTTTTACCACACCAATATAAAACCACAATATAAATATGCCACATAAAACCGATAACATTCTTTAAAAAAAGAGCAGAACATATTGCTTTTCCTTAGCCTTGAATCCACATCCAGTTTGTACTTGCCAAGTTCATTTTTTCAAGGTCTAATCGAGAAGAGAAGAAACAAAGATAATTAGGTTGCACAAATCAGCTTCATCACATCGTGCACATCCTGCGCGCTCGCTGTTAGAGCGAAAATCCCAAGTCACAAACTATCACAGCAGCGCCCACAATATCATAAATGGCCATCCTCTCTTTATTCCATCTTATTTTCTCAAATTTACTTAATAATGAGTTGAGAACAGATAACAGCATAGATTCAGTTCAATTTCACTCAAATTGAGCGAACCATTTCCTCTAGCACTTATTGCACAAAAATGGGTAAGCTGTAGAATTTTAATTATAGGATCATCAGCATGCTGTTAACCATCCTTTCACTAAGACACTGGAATGAAGAGAGCATTTGCAGCTCCATAGCAGATCAGTGTGATGTTGCAAACGTGGAAGTGTGCATGTGCGTATGGCTTGGCCTTGAATTCAGAGCTTTAGGGACAAAAAAAAAAAAGGGGGTGCAGCTGCGTCTTTGATCTCCCAAAAGTGAGCACTCGCAATTGTATGTAATCCAAAAGGCTGCAGCTGAACTTGTAAGGACGAGGCCATGCAAAAACGTTTTAAAATGCAACCGCAGTCATCGTAGGAAGAAAGGCATGGTCCAGAGTGGAAATGAGGAGAGGACAGCTGGAGAGAGTGTTCTTGTACAGGATCGACCCATTGTGCCGCCTGCCGAAGTGACAGAGCTGCAAAATTAGTGACGCTCCAGGCTATGATATAGCTGCTGCACTTCTGTGCAAATTACCCTCATTTGCATCATCTTGGTAACACTTTCTATGAAAATCTTGTATGTAATACAGTATAAAACAAATGTGTTCAAAATATGTTAGAATGCATCTAAATAAATCGTTATTTTCAAATAATGACAATACACTATATAAAAAACACTTCTTATAATATGTTATAGGAAACATAGAGTAAGAGACAATATAATGCTATGGTTTAGTTTGGAGTTTTAGTTTGGAGTATTATTTACTGTTGATTTCTCTAGCTCTGCAATATACTAGATTCAAATAACAGATATATAAATTAAATTCTGTTATTGACCAAATACTTATTCTCCACCCTAATTTGTAAATAAATTATTTTCAAATCCTACAAAGTGATTTTCTGGATTTTTCTTTTCTTATTTTTTTCTCTCTCATAGTTAAGGTATACCTATGATGAAAATGACAGGCCTCTCTTATCTTTTTAAGTGGGAGAACTTGCACAATTGGTGGTCAGCCAAAAATGTATACACATTTCAGGAAAATAAAAATAGTATGATGTATACTAAACTAATATAATTTTCATAATATTATCATATTATTACGATAGATAGATAGATAGATAGATAGATAGATAGATAGATAGATAACATATAGCAATAAATTTAGTATTAAATATTTTTCGGTATAAATTTTTTGTCTGACTGTGTATATATCATATTTAACAAACACTACATAATAAGGTGCAACATTAAGCAGCCTAATAACTATTTCAATATCTTCAGTAATTACTCATCAGGGTGAAGGTGAGTTATATCCTGGAAACACTGGGCACAAGTACACTCATAATACACTCATAATACACTCATAATGAGATGCCAGTCCATCACAGAAGACCATTCTCACACACTCACACACATTCACGCCTCAGAGCAATTGAGGATAGCGGATCCACTGACTGGCATGTTTTGGGAGGTGGAAGATAATGCGAGAATCGAGAGGGAAAACCACTTAGAGAGTATGTACAGGCAGTAACCTGAGCTCAGGACTGAACCATTACTCGCTGCACCGCTGTGTTGCCCAAAATCACCATTAACTGTACTGTTTAAAAAGAAATACAGTACCAGTCAAAAGTTTGGATACAACTTCTAATTCAATGTGATTTATTGTCTACATTCTACGTAGAACAATACTGGGAATTTCATAACTATCAAATAACCCAATATGTATTTAAGTAACAACAGTAACATTAACAGTCAGTTGTTATTTTAAGACACATAGGGCAGCTGTTCTGGATCAGTCCTTGCAAGAACAGTATTGTGTCAAGTGCATTTGCAAAACCCATCAAGCACCATGATGATGGAGAAGTTCATTTAGAGTCACCAGCCTCAGAAATCACCAATTGACAACCAGCACCTCAGATTAGAGCCGTTATGAAGGATTTACAGATTAGAAGTAGCAGATACATCTTGATATTAACTGTTTAAAGGAGATTATTGTGTACTTTGGATAAACGCCTTCAGCATTGTTTTACAGTGTAAGGGTGTGTCAAAACTTACTGGTACTCTACTGTATGTAGTACAGTATGTCTTGCTTAAGTTTTATTCTATCTACCAGATTGGAATAGATGGTCATTTCTATCTATATGGATGTATGCATTTTATGTAATCTGCAATAAACACAAACCCTTGAGACATCGCAGCAGTGACACTAACTACTGTACCTAGGATCACTTAGTGTACGGGGCACATAAGGTGGGAAAAGGAAGCATTACATCATCACTGAAGACTCCACTTTATTATTATTATTATTATTATGTACCATAATACCACAAATTTAAAAAATCAGACTCACCTCTTTTTCGAAAATATATAGCTGGTCACCTTTGAGCATAACAAAGCGATTTCTCCAGATTTCTCTGAAAATGCCTTTACCACAGAACCTGCGTATCCAGCCCACTTTGTCTGGCTGTGAGGACAGCGGCATTGCATCTTGAACACCCTGTTAAAGAGAGAGAGAGAGGGAGAGAGAGAGAGAGATGGTTTTATATTACATCAGAGATGATGTTAAGAGGCGGCACGGTGTCTTAGTTAGCACTTAGTTGCCTTGCATCTCCAGGGTTCGGGTTCGAACCTCCCACCTTTGCACCTGCAAAGAACATTTGCATGTTCTCCCCGTGCTTACTCCTGGTACTCCGGTTTCCTCCCAACGTCCAAAAACATGCAGATTAGGCTCGTGGTGTGTGAATGAGAGTGTGTACAGTATGTGTGACCCTGCGATGACTTGGCATGATGTCCTGTATGTGCATATGTGATGTACTGTACCCCACCACATGCCCTAAGTCTCCTGGGGGAGGCTCCCCCCAGGCCCCCTGCGATCCTGTATACAGGATAAAGAGGTACAGACTATGCGTGAGAGAGTAAATAAAAAAAAATTACTTTTACACAAAGACTCTCTGCACTGAACAATCCAGATCTGCTTTAATTAATCAATTAACTTACACACTCAGTTATGGATTACATTGTCTTAATTGAAAAAAAATTAAAAAAAATTTAAAACTTTGTATGCTCCAATCCAATCCAATGTGGATAAAGCACATTTTAAAAGGTTTGCTGTTTAGGATTTACGAGACAAAGGAGTTAAACAGTGATTTAAGGAGCATCAACCTACACTTAATATATAAACATCATATCAGTGCTGTAGGATAGCGCGCGCGCACACATAATAATACTACTAATAATAATACTAATAATAATAAAGTTGATTTGTTTAAGATCTTACCCTTTTGACCAGATGGCTCTTCTTCATCCTGAACCCGATGTGTAATGATCCTGATGTAACCCTGAACACTGCTGTTTATTGTATTGTTCCTCTTTGCTTGACTTTCTCTGCGCGCGCTCGAAGATCACGTGCGTTATAACGCTACACTGCGCCGTGCTGAGCCGCTCGAGACGGACTGAGCGCCTCGTATACGGGAGGTTTACACATCGCGGGCATACACCCTCTCTCCATTGGCTTTTGGGAGTCTCCCAGAGAGATGCTGCGAGTTGCAGAGAAGCACATAATGTATTATAAAAAAAAAAAAAAGGACCCAACTGCTCCCCCTACTGGCCACAGGCCAGAAGAGCTTTATTGGCATGAATGTTAATCCAAAAAAAAATACATTGATTACATGATTGATTACATTATAAATAACTCACTCACTCACCCACTCATCATCTATACCACTTGTATACTGAAGCCCACCCAGGAGACTTGAGGGCCATGAGGTGGGGTACACCCTGGACAGGGTGCCAAACCATTGCAGGGCGCACACACACTCTAACACAATCTGAGAAATTTGGGAACACCCCTTAGCCTAATCTTCATGCCTTCGGACTGTGGGAGGAAACCGGATTACCAGGAGAAAGCCGTCTAAACATGCAAACTCCATGCCCCCATTCTGAGATGGCACTCAAACCCTTGACTCATCACAAGGTGCATGCCACCAAATTCCACACTGTTATGTAGAATAATTTAGAACAAAACTTTACCGACATGCACGCAAAGGCAGGAATCCAACCTGCCCAGGAATCGAACCCGGACCCCGGAGGTACAGGGCGACAGAGCTAACCACTAAGCCATTGCTGTCTATTATAAATGACATGAATTTGAATTCATGAGCATATAAACATGAACTTCATGAAAAAGTAAACAGTGATGAAAAAAATTATAAAGAAAATAAAACAATATTAACAAGAACAATTAGGTAACTATATAAACAACATTGTTAGTTTCAGCCGCTCCCGTTGAGGGCTCGCCACATCAGATCATCCATCAGATACACACAATAACTTGGCACAGGTTTTACGCCAGGTGCCCTTCCTGACGCTACCCTGTGTTAAAATCATTTAAGAACATTTCATTTCTTGGTTCTCAGTAGTGCTTGGAGCTTTTGTTATTGCATGTTAAACATCAAATTGGACCTGTGAACCAGAAACACTACTGGTTTACTGCTGTGAGACTGTAATCATTATGCTAATTTTATTCTTACCACAATCAGGTTTCTATACTCAGCAAAAAAAGAAACGTCCTCTGACTTTCAACTGTTTTTACTTTCAGTAAACTTAATGTGTATATATTTGTATGAACACTAAAAGAGTCAACACGTTAAGACATAAACTAAAAATGTATTTACAATGTGTCCCTGAATGAAGGGAGGCTCAAAATCAAAAGTACCAGTCAGTATCTGGTGTGGCCACCAGCTGCTTGAAGTACTGCAGTGCATCTCCTCCTCATGGACTGCCTATTGCGGACAGTCTGAGCACTGATGGAGGGGTTGTGTGTTCCTGGTGTGACTCGGGCAGTTGTTGTGGCCATCCTGTACCTGTCACGCAGGTGTGATATTCGGATGTACCGATCCTGTGCAGGTGTTGTTACACGTTGTCTTCCACTGCGAGGATGATCAGCTGTCCTTCCTGTCTCCCTGTAGCGCTGTCTTAGGCGTCTCACAGTGCGGACATGGCAATTTATTGCTCTAGCCACATCAGCAGTCCTCATGCCTCCCTGCAGCATGCCTAATGCACGTTCACGCAGATGAGCAGGGACCCTGGGCATCTTTCTTTGGGTGTTTTTCACAGTCGGTAGACAAGTCTCTTTAGTGTCCTGCCTTTTTAGAACTGTGACCTTAAATGCCTACTTTCTGTAAGCTGTTAAGGTCTTAACGACTATTCCACAGGTGCATGTTAAATAATTGATTATGGTTAATTGAACATGCATGGAAAACATTGTTTAAACCCTTTACAATGAAGATCTGTCAAGTTATTTGGATTTTTACATTATTGTTGAAATACACAGTCCTGAAAAAGGGACGTTTCTTTTTTTGCTGAGTATATATCTATACCGATTTAATAAAATTTTAAACTGACAGCAATTGCACACTGAATCAGAAACACTGTACAGTCTGTTTACGTCTCTTACGAGTTTACAAGTACGGGTGATTCATTCACAGCATGTTTCAATTAGTCTGTCCTTCTATTAAAAGAAGTGTTAAGTCTTCAATATTAACATTAACATACAGTACAATATATACACAAAATGTAAAATAAAAAAAAGGAAATTTACCATAAAAACTAAATGTTGATTGATTTTTTTTTTATTTTTAAAATATTTATTCTTCAGAATATCTTCAAGTATATCACACTGTACATTCACAGAGAAATCCTAAGAATAAGGACAGGGTGTCACACGAGGACAAACACACACACACACACACACACACAGTTAAATAAAAACTTATACAGGTATGTGATTCAGAATAGACTTCAACAGTCTGCAATTAAGTGTTAAAATAATTGTAAATGCCCAAATGTCCATTCAATCATTTTTTGGTATGCCATCCATGATCAGTCATTTATGTTACATACAAATCTAATTAAATCAATTTAAATGATTAGTTTGTCACCACAACTGCTAAAGGTTATTGGGGGCTAAGAATGTTTCATAGTCAATACTGAAAAGTGTTCAAGGACACATAACCATTAAACCATTAACAAAATAAAGTGTTTAATAATAATTAACGCATTAGGTCCAGTTATCTTTAAAAAAATCTGCAATTATGGTCCAGATCTGACTCTGCAAGCTGAATATGCATCTCTGTACACATGGCCATTGGAAATATTAATGTAAATGTGTAACTGCATATATGGATATAAGAAACTAATGGGATGTGGGTCACACTAACAGGGAGACAGTCCGCTGTAATACGTCATATTATCATTACATCATCTACTGTCAGTTTATTAAAATACACTGGCTGAATAGAGATTACCCTAATTATAAATTTAACCTGTAAGAACATCAGTAACTACCTTTTTAATGTACATACAGTAGATACCGCCTGTACAGTCAGATTATGTGAGGAGAGGAGCTGATTGAGTTCCTCATGCTCTCATAAAGCAGGGTAATAGGGATCACGTTAACAGACCTCATTAATCTTAAGTGTGACTCGCATGTACTGAACCAATCACCTCCTCTTGTTTTGGATCATATCAAGTCTTTCTTTGTCACACAATATGGTATGTTCTGAACACTGGAAAGAGGAATGTCTGCAATGAGTGGGATATATATGTATAAATAGCTTTCAGCTCTGAGCAGTGTATTCTATTAATAAAAGAACTATGGGTGAGTGTTCAGCGTCTGGTCGATGGACGTCCGGCTCCATGTGACCCCCTGTCTACCCCATGACTCAAACCAGCTGCTGATATCACCTCCTCCAGGAAGCTGTGGAAAAAAAGGAAAAACATTAACATGTTTTCTACAGTCAAATTGGCTCTATTGATCGGTGTGATGGGAGATGTAGCATATTTTCTGTCAACAAATCTGTAACGAGTTAATCAATCCTGACCAAGACATCTCTGAATGTATTTCTAATGAGGCATACTTGTATCTGTACAACAGGTTTAGAAATTGTACACATAACAGCTAAAAATCTAACAAAATATTACATTAACATGCTGTACTGTGCAAAAATATTGATCCTGCTAATTTTTTTTATAATTTGCTTCCAAAGAGCCAGACTTTCTTATTACTTTTTCCAAAGTGGCGCAGTGGTAAAGCGCTTGCCCTATCATCCGGAGATCGCTGGTTCGAACCCCGGGTGATGCTGTTTTCCTCTCACAGCCGGAGGCACAGAGAGAGCTGATTGGCCGAGCTCTCTCAGGGGGGTGGGATGAGAGGTGCTCCCACATTAACCACGGCTCTACAGCCAATCAGGGGCGTCTATGAGCTCGCGCACGCGGAAGGGGCGACTAGCGCTTTCCTCCGAGTGTGCTACTCCGCCCCTAACGGGCGTGAGCGAGCAGTTCAAAAAGATGCGGTCGGCTCGCGTCACGTGGTTCGGAGGAAACACGGAATAGCTTTCGCCCTCCCGACTGAGTCGTAGTAGTAGCCTTAATGTGGAAGCCTCCTAGTGACGGGGAGGAATTGGCCACGACTAGATTGGGGAGAAAATCGGGGAAAAATAATTGGACAGGACTAAATAAAAAAATTAATTTAAAAAAAGGAACATTTCTTTTAGGAATATTTTCAGTTTCTTGTTTTTGTCTCTCATTTTCAGTTTCGTCCATGTTCCTGCGCAGTTTCAGAGGAATGTTTTTGTTTGTTAAGCCGGACAGATACCTATGAATCATTCAAGCATTAAACAAAAACTAACTGAAGATGATCAGGCCCGTGATTAGTATACTGGTTGGTTGGAATAGACAAGAAGGGAAATGAGGTTGCTGCTGAGGTTGCTACATAACAAGCAATTTATAAATTGTATTTTTAGACACTTTTTACAGCATGCCACAGTGAAATCCTTGTTCTTATTTTTAATTTGATATAAAGAATAATGGGTGCCTCAAGACTAATGCACAGAACTGTAAGTTTTAAGCAAATATCACTGGTACCTTTTAGTAATCTTAATAAAAAGTGCATTTCTGCTACTCAGCCATTTATAAACCAAATCAAAGGAGTCTTCTCTCATCCAATCTGAATCCATGTTCTGAATTTTAAATGACGACTGAGCCTTCAAAATAATAAAATGTAGGCGGATGTATCAAGCACACTTATTGCATTTTACACATCATACATATCGTACCTGCCGTAAAACAGTCAAACCACGAAGTTGATGTAAGTAAAATGCCGAGGACAAGAGAACAAGGAGGAAATAGTGAAAAGCCCCCAAACCTCTTGGTGTTGTGAATTGTTGTTCCTCCAAGCACAATGCGAACCCCTGGCATGGTGCGGTTCAGATTGTATACGGTCAGTGCTTCCTCATATGTGGCTCCTCCAATAATGAACACAATGATGTCCTGAGGCCTGAGACGGAGAGACCCAAAGGGTAAGACATACAATATACAATACAGCTGTCTGCATTCATTAATGAGTAAAAGAGACTGATCGCTTATCACTTTTTCTTCAACCAACATACTGTACAAATATGAAAAATCAAAAAGCAATTGAAAAGTCCTGGGCAAGAAATTAACACAATTAAATACATTTAAAAAGAAAAAGGGCCTCAGAGTGGCGCAGTGGTAAAGTGCTCGCCCCATCATACGGAGATCGCGAGTTCTGTTACTCCGCCCCCAATGGCGCGAGCGTGAGCAAGTAGTTCGAAAAGATGAGGTCAATTGGTGTCACGTGGATCGAAGGAAACACATGATAGTCAGAGTGGTAATAGTAGCCTTAATGTGGGAGCCCCCTAGTGACGGGGAGGAATTGAACACGACTAAATTTGGGGAAAAATAATTTAAAAAAGAATAATTTCAGATATCAAGTATTTCAGGTAATCAAGATAAGGACTATTTTAGATGAATTTGTGGATGAATTTTAGATTTAAAAAAATCCAAAACCTCTCTGTGGTGTTATGATGTCAAAGACCTCCTTAAAAGCTCTTACTGAGTAATAATTCTGTCCAATAATAATTTGATTATTCCTTGAACACCAACACATGTTTACTGCTAAATTACGACGATTATGACAACTTGTTTATTAGCCAAGATGATTTTGTAATAGCTGTAGTGTCGCAATATAATATACAATGTGGTTTTGAATCATGTGACACATCTAAAGAAAATGCAGATTTTTGATTGACACAGTCGTCATTAGAGTGCTAAAGAAGGGTTGTATGAAGCACCTGTCCCGCAGAGAACTCGGTCCGAGGTACGGGAACTGACTGTCCTTCAAACGGCCTTTAATTAGCTGATCCAGGGTTTCATGCAGCAGGGGCTGGTGCTGGGTATAGACATTCTCCACTCCCTACACATGCACAGACACACACACACAATACCAATTTTTTCAGTACAAACAGAGCTCTGACGCAAATAAATACAGACGATCATAATTCTCGAGGCCACTCTGTGATAGTTTCACACAGACCACGAGTAATCTATCAATAACTCTAGATCTATAGTGAGGTTTGAAGGTCAATTTGGTGGCGTCCGGTGAATAATGATGCACCTTGAGTCCTTTAAAAAACTGTTTGGTGATGGCCACGGCATCTGTAGGAGTAATGAGATCACTTCCTCTGACCCGTTTGCCTCCATACTCGATCATGGCTTGTACCATCTGTTGTGTGGGAGGAAAAGTAGAACTAGAATGTGGTGAAAAATCTTTTGGCATGATTCATTTTAGCCTTATTTACTAGCGTGAGTGCTGTTGTAATAAACACAGTGTTTTATGAGTCATCACCTTGCGGTATTTTTCGGACACTCCTCTCCTGTTTAGTTCTTCCATGAGACTGGGTAAAATGCTGCTGCTGTGTCTCTCATAGCGCAGGGCGTATAGCATCACCAGCCGCACCGCGTCGAGTTCCGTCAGACGTGGGTTCTGCAGCATACGCCGCACATTCTGCAGGAACAGAGAAAAAAAAGAAGAAGAAAAAACACCTCAGCGACCACAAGACAAGGTTGAACAACCACAAGACAAAGCTTTATCCAAGTCTTAGTGCTCTGAGTCACTTTTGCTTCACTTTGAAGGAAACAGCCAAAAATAAAGCTCCGTGTTTTCACTTCTGCTTCATCTCCGAGTCATGTGTTAATGAGTGCGAGGAGTGCGAGCTACCTGCTGAGCGCTGGAGTGATCGTTTTGGCACGCAAGTTCCTGTTCCACCTCAGATACCTCCATGAGCTGCCTCTCGCTGACTAGACGAGACAACTCGCCCACCACTGTCACATGCTTGGACACCGTGCCTGACATCTTCTTAAACTGCGGGTAATTATCCACAAATGCCTGCAGAGAGGTGGGTGGGAGGGTTTAAGTAAAAAAAAAAAAATTTGACAAATAAAAAAAACTTACATTTTGGATGTGGTCAAAAAAAAAAAAAAAAGACTATTTTTATAAATTAAAAAAAAAGTTTAAACCCTAAATCTGACCCCAAAATGCACTGCACTGTAATTCATGCAAAAGCGTTTTCTTTGGTATGAGGACCGTAGGGTAAATACGGTAATAATTTACCATCACAAGCCGCGTTTTCCTCTACGGTTGCTTTGTTCTCTCTACAGTACTAAAAAATATATACAGTGTTAAATTTAATATGCAAATTTAGCTTTATTTATGTTAATATTTATGTCACAAAATTAGTAAATTAAAGTGAAACCTTGGATTATGAGTAACCTTGATCTGTGAGCATTTCGCAAGACATGAAAATATTTTTAATCAATTTGAACTTGATAAACAAGCAAAGTCTTGCTATACGAGTACTGTAGTACATTTACGCTTTGTCTGGCGAGCGTCACATAATCACAACTGTGCAAAAGATTCTTCTCTCTCTCTCGCTGTGGAATTGTGGGTAATCCTCTCCCATGCCCGGTCTCACCGCGCATGCGTCATTTGAATAGTCAACATCTGTGTGCGTGTGTACTGTTTACTTTAACGTTGTGACCCTGCGTGTGTGAGTAAACGTTTTTTTTAATTTTTATTTTGTGTCCAAGTGTAGTGACTGTTCTTTAATAACTGTACTGCAACAACTGCCTCCATGAAGAAAATGGTCTAAACGGCTGTAGCAAAAATCGTTTACAGATTTATTCGAAATCCTCAAAAGGAGGCGAAAGCAAGTGTCATTAGAGTGGTTCCTTGTTAAAGATGTTTTCCAATTGAATGATTAATGACTAAAAAGAAAACTTAACCTTTCTGTTCCTGTGCAGTTCCTAATGTCATGTTTACTGTTAACCGCCACCAAACAATTCCTGCTCACTGTTATGAAATAAAAATAAAGGACAGAGGTGTTCAACCAGGGCAGGTATAGCTCAAATGAAAGGAAAGCAGTGTCCTCACCTTCATGTCAGAAATAGACTCCAGTTTCTGTTGGCCTTTGGGCTTTTTCTTCTGAAAGTCCTCCATCAAGTTTTTAATGTTTGTTCCAATTTCACCAAAGTTCAGGTACAAATTCTGTTTTTAAAAAAAACGACAATTGGGGGGTGGTTCATGCCTCACTGCATGACATCATTCTAGTCAAAGATTAATAAATAATAATAAATAATGAAAACCCATTTGAAAATCTCAATAACCTCTAATCTGGTCAGTGCTAAAAATCCTACAAAATACAAACAAACATGGACAACATTTTGACAAATAAAGGTTGGAGTATTAATACATGTGATACCCACGTTGGCATAGAATTCATCATTCTCTGCAGACAGCACCACTTCTTTCAGGTCTTTATTGATGCCAGGGACTCGGGACAGATCTATTCGGTTGTTGTTGAGGCCGAGCAGCTCATGAACCATTGCCTGATAAGTCCACTAGAGGGGAGGAAGAACAAAAGAAACATAATTACGGAAGTAAACAAGGTAAGTAAGGTACAATATTAAATTATTCTGGTTTGACCCTCTAATAAAAGTATTTTACATTTATTATGGGTAACATCATTTGAACTTTGGTCTCTACTGCCCTCCAGTGGCCAAAGCCAGTAAATACAAACTAATCTAAACTGTCATGATTAACATGTGTGGTGGTAATTCAATTAAAGTAGTGAAATCTTTAACTAAAATAGAGACCAGTCAAGAATTAAAGCAAGTCTATTTAATTCTGTGTCTCCGCCAGCCAGAGGACCCTCACTGGAACCCCTCGCTGGAATAGATATGTTTATATGTACTGTACAAGTCCCCATGCTCGGCACATGTTTTCTTTCCAGATGACACTAGGAAGTAGAGGTTTGTCATCTTTATTATTTATGAAATTGTTTATCTGTGGTTGTAAATACTCTGAGGAACCGTGCACATACTGGTACAGGAATGCATTTTTTTATGCAAGTTTTCCATCAGACATGTTAAAATAATGACAAACACACACATGACGAACTCTCACCTGGTTTAGGAGGGGTGTGATCGCATCATCACTTCGGTCCAGGATGAGCAAAAGAGGCGGAACTTCGGTTTTCCTGAACTCAAATAGTTCATATTCCTTGCTGATAATTTGCTACAGGATCAAATACAGTACAAAGGTAATGCATATTATATATACAGTAATCCAGTAACCTTAAATAAATAATGATGCAAATACAAGTTCTTTTTTTGCATACTTTTTAGATTTGCTCCATCTATGGATTAATGAGGAAGACATGAGCTGACATACACAGGTCATTTGTAGGCTACTTGCAAAAGAAAGTACGTATACCACATCGACGTGTTACACTCTACGCATAAGAGGAGTGCTGCCTAATAGAGCATAAAACACACCTTAACACTTTCAGCCAGTCTCTTGGCCATGTCAGAGGAGAGCTGATAACGAATCATAGGACACTTCTTTAGGGCCAAGAGCAAAGACGTCAAACCTTGAGTGACACGTGGAAGAACACTGGGATCCCAATTCCGACCCTGAACCAAACCACATAAACACACTCATAAGTCAAAAACTGAAAAAAATTAAGGCGATGAGAAAGAAGTTATCATTAAAATGTTTGAATGAACAATAACCTAGAACCTTAAACAACAATCTTTAAAGTAGACTGTTCAATTGAACAGAGATTTTTGTTCGCGTGTGTGTGTCAGGCATTTAGTTTAGTAAAATCTATTATTAATAATAAGTCCCGATGTTCTTTCCCTATTATTTCCATGTACAAGAGGAATGCATCAGGACTGCCACATCACGTGTCCTACCCGGGATACTCCTTGTAGATTGAGGGAGAAAAGATGAGGATTCACAGCAATGAAGTCTCCATAGAACTCCTACAGAACAACATCGATTTATTACAGTGATCTGTAAATCACAACTCATAAGATGATGTGAAAACAGGTGTACGTATATCTCTATATATGTTCAGTCAGACACAGACTTGCACTGACCTGCACCTCTGCAACAACCTCCTGCTCATCAGCTTCTGCCAAGGCCTTCACTTCACTCTTACTGATGACGTTACTGAAAACTAAATAAAAAAAAAGTCACAATGATGGGAGAGTCTAGAATTACACAGACCGCGTATGAAAACAATAGATTAGGGCTATTACTCACAGATAAAGTAGACACTGTATTTGGGACGTCGCAGCTCCTGAATCAGGCACTCTACATTATCCTAAACACATAAAGCTTAGTTAAATTTGTGATTGTGATTAATGAATATGTGAGAATGTGTGCAGTACTGTGAAAAAGGTTTTAGGCAGGTGTGAAGAATTGCTGTGTAAACGCAAGTGGAACTTGTACAAGCAAGGGATTTTTTAAAGATCAGAGTCAGGTGTATAAGCAATATCATAGATAAGGTAGCTGACAAAAGTTTGGACACACCTTCTGATTCCATGGTCTCTTCTTATTTTTATTTTTTTCTACACTGTAAAACAAGGCAGAAGGCGTCCAAAATATACAATAATCTCCTACGAACAGTTGATATTGAGATGTATCTGCTACTTATGTCTCTGTAAATCCTTTATAACAGCTCTAATCTGAGGTGCTGGTAGTTAATTGGTGATTTCTGAGGCTGGTGACTCTAGCAGAGGTAAGTTTTGGTCATGCTTTCCTAGGATGGTCTTCATGAGAGCCAGTTTCAACATGGTGCATGATGGGTTTTGCAAATGCACTTGACAATACTATTCTTGCAAACACTGAATGTTACTGTGGGTTGAAATACATTAATTCACTGAAAAAAAATCAGTTGTGAATGAAAATTAAACGGTAAGAAAGAGCGAGTCACTTCCCTTTGACATCCAGTGGGATCCAGGTTCACCCACCCATCTACTTTCTGGAGAATTCTGGCCAAAAGTGGTCTTCATGGAAAAACTATGGCCCAAAAGCCATACATCTGACATGGAAACAAGGCTAAACTATGCACTAAAACATAGGAACTGGGGTGCAGAAAACTGCCAGCAGGTGCTCTGGACTGATGAGTCAAAATTTGAAATATTTGGCTGTAGCATTAGGCAGGTCTGGAGAGTGGAGCATGGTGGAGGTTTCTTGCAAGTTTGGGGATGCATTTCTGCAAATGGAGTCGGAGATTTGGTCAGGATTAATGGAGTCCTCGATGCTTAGAAATACAGGCAGATATTTTTTCCATCATGCAATACCACCAGGGAGGCTTCTGACTGGACCTAAATTTATTCTGCAGTAGGACAACAACCCAGAACAGCACACAGCTAATGTCATTAAGGTGTGCACGTTTACCTAGAAGAATTGATGGCTGATTCTAGTTTTGCAGGCAGAGGGTGGTCACACCAAATACTGATGTGATTTGGATTTCCCTTCTGTTCATTTCCTTTTTTCATTTAGTTGATAAATTAATTAATAAAAAAAACTCAAAAACTCTTAACACTATATTTGAAAGCATTCTTGCTTTAAAGCTTTTTTTCACACCTGCCTAAAACTGTATTACTGTACTGTTGTTTACTATAACATTATTACAATACTGTCTTATATTAAAAGACAGAAGTTCTAGTCATAGGACCACATGCAGCTAGAAGCAAGCTTTCTGATCACACTGTAACTTTAGATGGCCTTTCTGTTCCATCAAGTGCAACAGTAAAAGACCTCGGTGTGATTATAGGTTCCAGCCTTTCCTTTGAAGCTCATGTAGATAATATTAGCAGGAAAGCATTCTTTCACCTCAGAAATATTGCCAAGATAAGAAATATATTGTTACTAAATTATAAAAAATTAAGAAAAATTAGTTTATGCTTTTATGACCTCTAGGTTGGACTATTGTAATGCCTTACTGTTTGGTTGTTCAAATAGGTGCATAAACAAGCTTTAGCTAGTCCAGAATGCAGCATCGAGAGTCCTCACTAGAACCAGAAGATACGAGCACATCACCCCTATCTTATCTTCACTGCATTGGCTCCCTGTGAAATATCGCATTGATTTTAAAATACTACTTTGGACATATGAAGCATTAAGTGGTCACGCGCCGCAATATCTGAGTGAACTGCTAGTGTCTTACGATCCGCCACGTCTACTTCGATTAAAGTATGCAGGCTGCTTGTCAGTACCGCGTATTATGAAGGGGGCAGAGCTTTTTCTCACAAATCCCTAAAGTTATAAAATAGTCTTACCATTAATGTTTAAGTCTAGTCATAGTTAGTCCTGTCAGAGTCCCTTCTTGCACTCTGCACTAAATATATATCCACCTAATATATTGTGACTGTGACCATACCTAACTGTTATCTCTCCTACTCTTCTGCTCTCTTCTCTTTCCCTCTTCTTGTCTCTCTGTCGAGCTATACATGTCGCTCCTGAGCTGCCAGTGATCCAGACCCCCTCTGCCCTCTGGACCTGTCTGACTGTTCTGGTGCCCTTCTTCTGGTTGGAGATCTTGTCTCATGGATGCCCTGTGTGGTGTGTTTGGGACAGCTGTTCCCTGAGGATTTGTGACTTGATAGTTCAGGACTGGAATTTTCTACAGTCTACTGGAGCCTCCAATAACAAACCAGACTCCATATAAACTTATATAAAAACTGTTAAAAGCGCTGGACACATAAAATTGATTTGAATAGAACCCAGATAACAATTCAATTGCCCAACTGCCTAATAATTAACAGCCACTTCATTCCTTCATTTTCAATACCACTTTATCCATAACAATATATTCTTGCAGGGTCATGAAGAATCCCAGGAGACCGAAGTACCTGGCAAACCAATCACAGAGAAAACATGCAAACTCCACACACACAAACAATGCCGAGGTGGAAATCGAACCTGGACCCTGAAGCACTCGGTTAAATTATGTTAAGCATTCTTGATCACTAATAACATGATTCAAAAGCACAGACACCTTGGTTGGTCTCAGGAAGCAGATGGCCTTCAGGTGTTTCATGTTGTCACGGTTCTGTGAGTCTATCCTCTCAAACAGGTAGACCTCCTTTTGCAAGATCTCGGATTGTGTGTAGACCATACTCACGATGCTGGTCTATGGTCAAAAGAAAAAAGACAATTTTGTAGTAAAAACAAATTTTTACTACAATAGGATAGGATAGGATAGGATAGTACCTATTACTGCATGACTATCTGAATACACACTATATGGAGAAAAGTATTTGGCCAAAACGGCAATGACACTGTATCCAAACACATACATTTCAATATGGAGTTGGTCTCCCTTTTTTGCAGCTATACCTTCCACAGCTTCCACTTTTCTTAGAGGGATGTTCACAAGATTTTGGAGTGTTTTTGTGGTAATTCGTGTCCCTTCATTCTGTAGAGCATTTATGAGGTCAGGCACTGATGTTGGACGAGAAGGCCTGGCTCGCAATCTCAGGTTCCAGTTCATCACAAACAAACAGACAGAACTCAGTCATGTTTCAATAGAAAAGGGCCTTTCCCAAACTGTTGCCACAAATTTGAAAGGACAGTATTGTCTAAGATGTGTCGGTATGCTGAAGAATTAAGACTGTGCTTTACTGGGGATGGATTGAAACACCCCAATTGATAATTAATAGGTTTGGCCAAGTACTTTTGTCCATATGGTGTATTCTGAGCCCACATAAACAGAAGAAGTTAAACACTGGTATCTTGCAATACAACAGCACATGAACTATTAACGTTACTAATAATTGTAGTATTTGTAACCAATGACAATGTCATGACGGGATCTCGTGCATGTTGGAATATAATAATAAATACATTACGGTTTTCTTACCGTTTCTTTATCCATGAGCAAAACCTTCATTCCTGGTCCGCTGCTTTCTATCATTTTAGTCACATACTGCTTGACAGCCAAAGTCACGTTCATTTTGTCAACAATGAAATCCTTTACAACGTCTATTTAACCGAAATTCCTGCCGAATTTCCAGCTATTATGTTAAACTAGTTAACGTACACAGCGTATCTGATGATTTTGTTGACAATGGAAGAAAAACCTCAACGTATCGCCCGTGAGCGGATTACTTCCGGTTTATAGAACAAACTGATCTGAGACCCGTTAATAAACCGATCAGAGTAAACGGTTTTACGGAAATCCTCAACGTCACAACTGATCTTGATTCAGCTCATAAGCGAGCAAAAGGCTATCCCAGAATGCAACGCGTCACTGCCGCACAAAGCAAATATAACGCCATAGTGGTAAGGTACGAGAGCGATTACTAAGGGGTCCAAGCTAGTGAAGGGAAGTTTGAATCATTTTAGTGACTCGGTTCTTTGAATCTTTTTTTGAACGAACCTTTTTTTTTAGTCATTTAGTTCTAAAATGTTACATTTTCAAAAAACAGACCCCTAATACGTCTACATACACACATTTTGGCTCTAATTCTAGTAATGAAAATATTACAATGCAGCTAAGGACATATTGTAATAAATACAATGAGTCGCTCACCTCATATCTTTTTGTCTGAGTTGTTCGTTATTTTAAATCTGTTGCACTGCATAGCGTCTATGGGAGTCGAACGACTCGGGGGAGAAGAGTCATTGAATCGCTCAATTCTGTTTCCTGTACATAACCTATTTTTTTGCCTGTCTGTTTCCTGTACATAACCTGTTTTGCGATTATTTTCGCATGCGCGCCCAGTATAAAAATTAACGAATCCCTCTCCAAGACTCTCTTCTGTGTCATGTTAAAGATTTGTTCAAAAAGAACGAATCGTTCATGAACGACCCATCACTAGTCCAAGCACCATTTATTGAAAATCCTCTTGCTTTGAATCCATCCATCCAAGAACCTCTGTAACTAGGTACTGTGGAGACCAATGGTGATTAGCATTGTATCTATTCCCATTGTTACAACCGTACTAGGACCTCCACTAAACATTCACAAACGCAGTCACACATTACAGGCAATTTCAGGCGATTAGCCTCATTTGTATGTTTTTGGAGTGTGGGAGGAAACCGGAGAACCTAGAGAAAATTCACCAAGCATTGGGAGAACATGCAAATTCCATGCATACAGACCCCGAGGCAGCAATCGAACCCTCGACCCTGGAGGTGCGAGGCCACAGTGCTAACCGCTATGCCATTGTGCTGCCACACACAGATTAGATTGAACTCAACATTTCAGGAGGATTTTTTCAAATATTATACAAGTGTTACGTTGTACAAATCGCCCAAAACAAAGTAAGCCGACTAATAACTCGACATTACATTTAATGACCAAGCTACAGAACATTTGTTTTGACAGCCTTTCTGTTTCATGCACCGTAAAAATACAACTAAATCAATGGACATAAAATTCATCCCGTGTCTTTTATTTTTTATATGCATGCCAAAGAAACATTAAAATTAATTACACAGGAGTGAATATTTAATACATTAATTATGCTGCATTTGACCCCTCAAACTAATTAATTAATACATTTATTATTAAGACAGCATATTACTGTATAAATTATTAATGATTATTTAATATTATTTCATAAATAGGATACATTTCATAACTATAGAGAAAACAATAGAAAAGTATTATGCGTTTAAGACAGTGAACCCAGACACTCTCACATTTCCTTGAAGTTTATTCAACCAAATAAGTGTTATGTTTTATTTAATTGTACAGGAAATATTATTAATAGTAGAAACAGAGAAGCAAGATTTTTAAGACAAAACTTATGTTAGAAACAAAGCAAAAATAAACTACAGCAGTTTGATGGTGATGGAAGACTACTGGCTCGACCCTGGCTTCTTCTTCTTTGTTGCAATCGATCCTTGCTGATGTCAGTTATCTCCTTTGTAGCCAACCATCTGAGTACTCATATTCCAAAGTTTGACTGCAGCAACATCATCCTTACCCTCCGGTTTTGGCTCCTTTAGCTTACAATCACTGACACAAACAGTAATCATGTCATAATTGTGTCAAATTCCCATTATTGATGCTTGATATGATGAAGTGTTGGTGAAACACAGATCTCTCGATACATAGCACTGGTATTTAATCATAACGCATCTCATTTATACAGTACGCGGTGTGTTATACAGTGGAACCTCGGATTACAAGCTTAATTCGTTCCGGAAGCGGGCTCGTATTCCAAAACACTCATAAACCAAATTTAATTTTCCCTTAGGAAATAATAGAAACTTAAATTATTCGTTCTACAGCCCAAAAAAATAAATACATAAATATAATTAATACAAAATATAAAGTAAAAATAAAACAAATTAACCTGTACTTTACCTTAAAAAAAATTTTAAAAAATAAATCCTGACAGATAAGTGTTTCCGTTTGTGCACGCAGGGTGGGTGTGTGTAAAATGTGCGTGCACACACACACACACACACATTAACGGATAGACCGTTTTTAAAACCGTTTAAAAATTAGCAAGGAACATTCCTAGTCACACTCACGTGAGCGCATACTAACAGGATCACTGCTGTAATTAAAACACAACAACAAAAAACAAATTAAACAGCTCCTCACCTTTGAAAACAATCGTGACAGAGAGGAGTTTGTGTGTTTGTTTGGCAACCTGAGAGAAGGGAGGCTGAAGGGGGGCTCGCTCGCGTTTACAGCCCCCTTCTCTCAGGTTGCAAAGACACAAGCTGTCAACACAGACACAAACACACGCACACTCAAAAACACTGCAAGCACTAAGACCCAGCAGGGAAGACGATAGGTCTCGGCTTTACAGCTCCCCTCCTCTCAGGTTGCCAAACAAACACACAAACTCTTCTCTGTCGCGACTGTTTTCAAAGGTGAGGAGCCGTTTAATTCGTTGTTTTTTTTTTTACATTACAGTAGTGATCCCGTTAGTATGCGCTCACGCGACTGTGACTAGCGATGTTTCTTGCTAATTTTTAAACTGTTAATATGTGTGTGTGTGTGTCACCCAGCAGGACAGCAATTACCTACAATTCCGCTGCAAGAGAGAAAAAAAACGTTAGCTCACTTGTGATGACGTGTCGCTCGGTGTCAAAACAAGAGGCGCATGCGTGAAACATAATACTCGGTGCTCGTAAACTAAGACAATGCTCGTTTTTCAAGTCAAAAATTATTAAAAATGGTTGCTCGTCTTGCGGAACACTCGTAAACCACGTTATTCGTAATCCGAGGTTCTACTGTATGTCTAACTTATATTTTAACTTCATATCACATATTTGTAGTTCTATCAGATATTCATACACTGGGGAATGATCATATACCCACCTAAAGTAGCAACCACTATATTTTTCCAGCCCCTCAGTAACAGCACAGTAGATAGAGGTCTGAGCTCCCTGCTTAGGGGTTTTCATCAGGAGAATGGCAGGAAGGGTTAAAAAGGTGGTGAGAACAGGGTGACTTGTTTTTACATGCCGGCCCAATTCAGTGTAGATTACTCCAGGATGCAGAGAATATACTGATACCCCGGAACCTGATCAAACACAAGACAAAAACAAGCCAAGAAAAATAATATATAAATAAAAACTTATGAGTCAATACTTATATGATATACAGTATATACATATTTAATATCCAGAAGTCAGTGTCTTCAAACCTTTGATTCGACGTGCCAGCTCTCTGATGAAAAGAATGTTTGCAAGTTTGCTCTGCTTGTAGCTAATCAAGGGACTATATGGTGTATTGACGAAGTTGATATCGTCAAAGTGGATCTTCCCTTGAGGATAAAAACGGAAGTCAATAACTTCAAATTTGTTAACATACATTTGATAACTTATAACACAAATTACTTAAGAATATTATTTAAAATTTTATTTCTTAACATCAACAAAAAAAAAAAGAATAGTAAATGTAGGCTGGGTGTAACATGTAGGGCCTACCTCCTTCATAAGCAATACTGGCTACAGTGACTACACGGCTAGG
The DNA here is from genome assembly GCF_024256425.1 of Clarias gariepinus. Lineage (NCBI taxonomy): Eukaryota > Metazoa > Chordata > Actinopteri > Siluriformes > Clariidae > Clarias > Clarias gariepinus. The sequence goes on along the minus strand of NC_071102.1, from coordinate 24,314,823 downwards.
GGCAGAGGTCTTCAGCTTGTCCAGGAGCAAAACCGTCAGGAGAAAATGGGCCAAATGATTGACAGCAAATTGAGTTTCATACCCATCCACTGTTAGACTGTGAGGACACATCATCACTCCTAAAGGAATAATAGTTCAAAATTCACTCATATATATTTGTATTCAATTCAATATTACAAATTATTATTATTTTTTTTGATAAAATATAATGGTTCGATTTAAAAGTGTAAATCTGTAGTAAATTAATAAACTTACAGTCAAGATTTGGTTACACTTGTTGGTTCCCTTCCATTAAATAAAAAAAAGGTCACTGAAATTATTTAAAACTGGCAAAGGTAATTATAATAAATAAATTAATGAACATTGTCTAATGAAAGTCTTGACCTTTGTTTTTTGTGGTCATTGTAATTCAAAAGAGTAATAAAAAAAAATCATGAAACTGGTCTGGACAAAAATTATGGGATCCATAACCTAATATTTTTTGCACAACCTTTGGAGGCAATCATTGCAATCAAGTGATTTCTGTAGCTGTTAATGAGATTTCTGCACCTGTCAACAGTTAGTTTGAGCAAATTGCTCCAGCTGTCTCAGGTGTATTGGGGGACTTCTCAAGATTGCATGTTTCAGCTTATCCACAGATGTTTAATATTACTTAGATCAGGGCTCATTGAAAACCACTTTGGTATAGTCCAGTGTTTTATTCTTGCTCCTGGGTGTTTCTAGCAAAGCAGCCCTGTAATATAACCAAGCCTCTACATGTTTTACAGTTGGTGCTGTGTTCTTTTTTTTGAAAACATTGTATACAGCTATATGTGAATATACAGTTGATGTGATTTGCCAGAAATCTCCCGTTTTGTCTCATCTGTCCAAAGGACATTCTCCCAGAAGCATTGTTGCTTTTCAATATACATTTTGGCAAATTCCACTCTTACAGGACACACTTAACATGTCACTATGGTTAAATTATTTTCAATCTTTTCCAGATATGTGGATGAATTTATCTATGCCAGTTTATTATTATTATTATTATTATTATTATTATTATTATTATTATTATGTTGAGTCACAATTTAAAATAATGATATTCATTAGTTGGTGTTCACTGCATTATTTATTACTACTTTTGTCAGTTTTGAGTTATTCCAGTGACCATTCTGAGTTTTTTTTATTTTTTTATGGAAGGGTACCAACAAATTAATCCAAATGTATATGAACAACCATGAATTTTTCAATAACTACAGTGAAATAAATCAAAAAGGTATGCAATTACAAAAGTGAGGGATAAAAATGTTCTTGTACATTGCATACCTTGCAAAATCTCCTTTTTATAAGTCATGACGACTCAGAGATATTTCAGCACAGAATAAGTGAATGGTCTAACCAGCATTGTTAATAAGTATATCCAATCGATCTTCCGTGGCGTTGTATTCCTGTGCAAACTGTCGTACCGAGGAGAAGGAGGCCAAATCCAAATGCCGGACCACCACGTTACCATTTCCTGTGGAGCAGCGTAGCTCTCCTGCAGCTTTCTCTGCTCTTGGGAGATCTCGACAAGCCATCACCACACGTGCTCCTAAATTGCATCAGAGACCTGAGGGACTATTGGTATCTCTATATACTGTAGTTCTTAACTGCACATGTGCATATAAATAATGATGTAATGGTGGTTACTAGACATGTTTCTACCTCTCTTAGCCATGTCCTGTGCTGTCTCTTTTCCAATTCCAGTGTTGGCACCAGTGATAAGAACAGTCTTGCCATCTAAACGCACACGACTGTAGCAAACTCCACCTGCAAGCCACTTTCTCAACACGACCAGACCTGTTTTTATTAAACATAATTTCTTTATTTATTTAAGAGTGATTTAACATGAATACAACAACAAACAGTTTTTTGATTGTGTAAAGGCGCTTTGCGACAATGTCAGTTGTTAAAAGCACTATAAGAATAAAATTTAATTTAATTCAATTAAATATTTTGGACATAGACCTGCTTATTCAGAGTTTAGTAGTGCATTATATCGCAGTAAAAGTTATTGTTTAATTCCCTGCTCAAAGTCCAATTGAATCTAGTTTCATAAAGCCACCCCACCAGATTAGCTTCAATAATCACCAGGAAATTCAAGATTTACCTTCAGATTTGAATAAATACTTATAGTCAACAGCACTTGAACAGTTTAATAGAGCCTAAATTATTTATTTTGATCATTTTAGATTGATAAAAACAAATAATAGCATACAATGACATGAGAGTATTTATATAACTTACTAATGACTGTAGCTGCAGTTATAGTCCCATATTTAGCCATAGGATTCATGTCGTCCCACAGGTTAAAAATAGAGACGTATAGATTCATGTTATATGCAGAGAGAAGATCTCAGTATTTCCCAGAAAAAAGACTCAACTTCCCAAATCTTGCCTGCTGATGCCATGCACTATCCAAACTGTGATATTACAACCTTGCACAATGTGTAAATACGTCCAATCTCCTCCCACATGGGCAGGGTGAAGGTTTTATAAGCAGATTAGACTAAGCATGGCTTAAAGTCATGCCAGAAAAACAATATACTAAGGAAAATAGAAATTGATATGTAACCAGGTTCTGTTAAGTCACATGTACTGCAAATATTCTAGCGAAATATATTTTATTAGATACACCTACTTGGTATCTACACTAACTGGACATTGGTTATTTGGACAAGATGGGAGTTGTGAAGGCACTTTTTAATATGCTGAATTCTTACAATTCTAAGCAGCTGGATTTTTTTTTATAGAAGTGTACAGACTGGCTATGGAGCTGAAGCCCTGTAGGAACCTATGGTAGAAATTGTCAATCCCCTATATCTTTGCAATTCTATAAGAGTGGTGTGGACAGGCCATTCTGTGATTGTGGCAAATCTACTTAAATCTAATCTACTGATCTACAGCCACCCTTTGTGGGCTAATGACCTAGTAAGAATTTAGGAATTAAAGTGTCATGACATGAAGCTAATTTTTTTTTAGCTTAACATAAAATTTATTTTAGGGCAGAGGTGGCAGTGATATGCGTGAAAAAACAACAACAAACATTTCACAGTATTTTAAATGAAATATGTTTATATGACAAATAATTTCAACTTAATATTAACAATCAAAAAGCTCTGATACCATTTGCTTGATGTAATTTGCATGAGCCTCTAGCTAATGAGAGTAGATCAGTATGTCATCAATGTAAGTTATTATGAATTTCCTCAACATATTTCTGAGTATGCAATTTATTTGGCACAAAAAAAAATTGAAGTGGTGCCAAAGGGCACATATGGCATGACTCAGCACTCACAGTGGCCTGAAGTGGTGCTAAAAAACATTTTTCACTCATTGCACTCTCTGGTGCACTGCATAGGGCTAACTTGGTAAATACTGGAGCTGAATTTTTCTATGCTTTAGTTGGGCTCCCAATAGTCAATACAAGGGCAGAGTCCTCCTGAGAACACAAAAATACCCAGCAATTGCAGGAAATGTGGAGGAGCAGATCCGTAGGGAGTGTTATAATAGCAGTCTGAATTTGTTGAACTTGGAAATGGTATCTTAGTCTTTGCTATCATTTTTGCTCTGGGGCTGTGGGACCACTGTTTACCACTCCGGCAGGGGCTTGCTTGTATGGTGGTTTGGGAGAACTTCCCTTGGCATGCAAAAACTTGTCCTAATTTTTCATTATAACATGAATCACTAGATATTAAAGTTAACAAAAATATCGTATGCAAGGTTAACAAACATAAGTGTTCTATTCACCCTATTTTACCAAGTACTTAATAAAAAATCCGGTTTCCTCCCACAGTCCAAAGACATGTATGTTAGTCTAATTGGTGTTCCCAAATTGCCCGTAGTGTGTATGTATGTGTGTGTGCCTGGCGATGGATTGGCACCCCGCCTTGTGCCCCTAAGCCACCTGGGATAAGCTCCAGGTCCCCGCGACCCTGAATACAGGATAAAGCGGTACAGACGATGAGTGAGTGATTTCTTACAGAATTTTTTTTTATATTTCTGTAAAACTGCACAGTGCAGAATATATTTAACAGTGTTATAAATGATCTGTAGTTAATTCTGTGGCGTTTCATAGTGTGAGTGATTTTAAAATTATGGCGTCCCTCTGGTGCCATTGGACGAAAAAAAATGGTATAATGCATGGCCATGAGATACTATGTTGTGACCACAACTTAATAACGCATAGAGACAAGATATTTAAATGAATAGCGACTACTTGCTAAAGAATGGGAACAAAATAGTATAATGTGTGGCCAAAAGATACCTTGTTGTAACCAGAACTTAATAATGAGTGGAGACGAAATTGTTTAATTAGTGGCCAGAACTTGCTAAGGCATGGGAACAAAATAATATAACCATAGTATAATACCCAGTACTTGCTAAGGCGTGGGCACTAAATAGTATAAAGAGCAGCCATGAGATAATATGCTGAGGCCACAACTTAATAATGTGTAGAGACGAAATAGTTTAATGCGTGGCCATTACTTGCTAAAACGTGGAAACAAAATAAAGCATGGCCACAAGTTCCTTTGTTGTGGCCGCAGCATAATAACAACTTAATGTGGAAACAAAATAGTTGTTTTATTTTTCCCCTCATTTCCCTCAAAATCAGACCCATATCTGATTTTCTTATGACAGTCTAAACAGCACAAATCCAATAGCTCCTTCTTTTTAATATTTTTCTTCTTAGCACTTCGTTATTTAAGCTTCAATTGCACATTAACTTAAAAATCACTAAATGCCTACTATCACAAGCCGCATCCGTTTTTATTTCTGCACAGTGCGCTGTGTCTGATGTCACATCTTTTTCTGTACATGCGGGTCACTTCAGGGCCGTATACGGTTTACATGTGAGACTGATGCCAGTCGCATTTAAATGACAACGTACACAACAGCAAAAAATCCGATCTGAGCATTAAGACCTGCAGTGTAAACTAAGTTCATGTGACTCTTATCACCCCCCCCCCCCCCCGAGAGAGCTACAGCATCACCAGGGATTCGAACTCGCGATCTCGCAAGCACTTAACCGCTGTGTCACTCAGGGGTATAAACAACATAGCTTAATATGTGACGACCACTTAACCTTATAGCATTTAGCCTCTTGGTAACACCTGACAACTTTAAATTGATTTAGTTTATAACTGTTATTATAGATGAATGATTAACTTTATTTCTTACTGACACAAAGCATAACTCCAAAACAGCAATCATCCTGTCACATCTGGGACACAAATGTTGTCATTACCAAACGTTCTTAAGTCATGGCCTCAATATAGTATCTTTGTACTATTTTCATTTTAGTATTTTATTTTTATACTATTTTATTTTACTGATACTATGCTTTATATTATTTGTTCCCACAACACAGTAAGTTATGGCCACAATATACATTCTATCAGAATTACTGATACTGATACTATTAGTGACTGACCAATGATTTTCCCACTAACCAGAATAAAGATAAAAGTTATGTGTTTTGGGCTGCAGTTTTGAAATAAAATAATAATAATGAAAGGCTAGCTGGTCATCTGTTAGCTGAAGTGAATTAGCATGTATACGTCACCACAACGACCCAATTTAACAGGAAAAGTGTGAAATAAAGATTTTAAATAGCTGTAAATATAAATATGTTGTACAATTTAAATGAAAAGTGTGGTTTAGTTTTATTATGACCTCGCGGTGACTCGAGTAAAATGTGTATAATTATATGATACTTGTTAGCCGCCCAAGCTAGCCACACCACTAGCTAGTTCCTGTTTAGCAAGCTAGCAAGGTACCTAGCTGCAGCAAACTCCACAGCTAATCAACACATAACCAGTGACATTATTGACTAAATAACTTTAAAAGTGCATATAAAGGTACACGCTATGTATCTGACATGGATGTTATAATGCCGTTCTTTTATTTATGTTGTTGGTGTTATTTAGCTTTTTACATGGTTATCCTGAAGTGTCAACTTTAATAAGAAATCTGATGATATTTTAAGACTAAGAGCAGTTGCCCTAATATGTGAATAATATTTATTTAAGACAACGCGCGTGGTGTTAAAAGAGTCAAGATTATACACACATACTCTTAACAATTCCATAATTTTTACTTCAGAATAAACTGTAACTACGAACGATAGTCCCGCCCCAAGCTCAAGGATCGCAGCTAATCGGCGGGCCGGAGAAAGGTCGTGGAAGTGACGTCACGCACAGTTCAGCCTACCAGTGCGCGCGCGAGCTGGGACAGTCAAATCGTCCGCAGATCTCAGATCATTGTTTTTGCTTCTCATGGCAGATCCCGAGGATTAACAAAACTACCACAGGGGGGAAACGGATCTCCTGTATCTCCTCGATTCAAAAGTGTACGAGGTAAGAAATTCATCTCTTGTCTCAGTCACAGGGATGAGTCGTGTGCCGTTTGTTTGCAAGTTGTTGAACTCGTGTAGCCAGAGCAGCAGGCTAATGCTAATCAGTGCTGCTAACACAACTGGAGGAGGAGGAATCCACATGCAGTTAGCCGCTGTGGCTAATGTTAGCCTCGGACACCGGGAGTAAAGTCAGGAATAGCAGATCGTGAGCCACACTAAATAACTGTGATATATTATAAACTGTACTACTGAGAGGAAGAGACATTAAACGATTTACCTCACACCAATGTACGTGCGCTTGTCGTATATAAACAACGTTAGCGTTTATATTTATATATATATACGTTTTATTTATCTCTCCCTCTCTCTCTCTCTCTCTCTCTATATATATATATATATATATATATATATAGTCAGCCAATGTATACACACTTCAGGAAAAAATGTGTGATATAATTATATTAATATAATATTATCATACCAATATATAACATATAGCAATAGGTTTAGTATTTACAATATTTATACACGTTTTTTCTTTAAATTATATAAACGCTAATGTTGTTTATTTACGACGAGCAAGAAAAAACTTGTATAAATATTCTAATAATTCAGTTGACAGCAAGAATTCTTAGGAATAGTTTATGTTCAAGATACGTTTTAAAACTTTTTTTTAACCGAATTTAGGAATACTTCGCTGTTAATAATTACTTTATTATTGTTAATAAACTAAAATGCAATTATATATGACCTTAATATTTAAGTAATTACATATAAACAATAAAATTATTTATAATTTTTTTATACCATGTTGTTGTTGGTCTTTTGGCTGCACCCTCATAGAAGGATCGAAACAGCGGATCATCCAATCCGCACACAAGCTTGGCACAGGTTTTACGCCGGATGCCCTTCCTTCCTAACGCAACCCTCCCGGCTATTATATCCGGGCTTGGGACTGGCACTGCATTCACTGGCCGGGGTCTGGGCATTGGCCGGGAATCAAACCTGGGACTTCCACATGGCGGACGAGAAACCTACCACTGAGCCACCATTTTTTGGGCATTGGTGGCTCAGTGGTAGGTTTCTCGCCCGCCATGTAGAAGCAGCTGAAAGTCGAACAAGAAATATTTTTTATGACGAATATATAAAATAGAAATGTTATAAATAAAAGAAAAAAATAAAACCCTTCAGCATTGTGCACAATAACAAACATGAAACACAGTGTACGAGGTGGTAAGACTAGTTTTGTAGCACAAATTTGTTAGCATAAAGATCGGACTTTGAAGCAGTTGAAAAAGGTAATGTGATCTGATGAGTGATGGAGTCATTAGGGTAAGAAGAGAAGCGCATGAAGCAATGCACCCAGTGTGTACGAGGTGGTATCAGAATGTTTCAGGAAAAGTTTTTTAACACTTCCAACAGATGGCAGCACTAGGTCCCACGCACAGTCACAGGGAGAAACCGCCTTCATAAGTCAGTGTGCCAAAAGACATCGTCCTGTGTACATCAAGAGCCGTGCAACCGCTGCAACTCTGACCATTTGCATTACCACGTCTGCAATTTCATTATGGTCAGCAAGTTAGAGCAAAAAGCGAATATGAAGTTTTGTGTGAAATTGGGTAAAATCTGCCACAGGAACGTTTGACATGATTCTGCAAATTTACGTTGATGCTGCAACAAGCCGTTCAAGGTGTTTTGAGTGGCATGTGCACTTCAAGTGTGGAAGATATTCACTGGAAGACGACGAAGTGTATTAACACTGGAACTAAAAGGCCCAACCCTGTTTCAGCAAGACAGAGTGCCGCTGTGCACCAAGCTGTTTATGGAGACATGGTTTCCAATGCTGGAGTAAATCTTCAGTGCCCTGCACAGATCCCTGGCCACTACCCAATTGAACACCTTTGGGATAAACTGAAGCACCGACTGCACCCCAGACATCCCACTGATGCTATTGACTACACCAGACATCCCACTGATGCTATTGTGGCTGAATGATCACAAGGACACACAGGGGGGTTAAAGTGGGCCAGGCGTTCTCGTTAGAACGGCGTTCCGGCACCCTCCATAATGTATACCAAAGATTTTATTGTTAAGCAGAAAGTTTAACTTTTTTTATGTTGCAGTTTGGTTTTCCGTCTCATACCATCAAGATACTCGCTCTACTGATCAGAACGTAATATATGGGGTTACATTACTATTAAAACTAATGCAAGTAAAAAAGTGCGCCCTTTTGTCTCAAAATCCTACGAGAGCACATGGGTCTTAAAACCTATACTTTCATGTATGTTCAAAACATACATATGGGTGCAGGTGTCCACAAACTCTTTGCCATATACTAGTGTAGTATACTTCCTTTTCACTTCGATAAAAGGAAGTGCTTACTGAGTAAGCGATTAAGACTGCTAAACCATACGTCTCTAGCCCCAACTGAGGCTTTAGTCCAAGCTTTAGTTAAGCTGCCTTAAGCTTAATAATTGACATGAATACATGTGAATCTGTAAACTGGTATAGAAGCCAAGAATTACACTAGAATTGCTGAACTAGGGTCAATTATTTATCTATCTATAACAGTATTTTTTTTGCCTTACATATGAACATCCGAAACTCGAAAAGATACAATAAGATACGAACATGCGTGTTTTTCCTCGCAGAAGTTAGATCACATGTCAGCATACATTTTTATTTGCATTTAGCGAGCTCCTTTGCTAGTGCAGTATAAGCCCAGGATGTCCGGAAGCAAGAAGTGTAAAAGCAGCAGTGATGAAGCTGGTATCGCTGAGAAGCGCCAAGCAATAATGATGGAGACAAAATAATTGAGAGGTGAAAAGATGGCAGACATTGCTCGTTCTTTTAACATGAATTGTTCAACCATCGTCACGATACTAAAAAACATTGTACTGTAATATACTGCGTGCAACTATTAATGTCAATATGCTAGTATCTAGACAATGTTTTTTGGACTTACGAACTAATTGCACTTACGAACAAACTCTTATAACGGAGCTCGTTCGTATGTAGGGGACTTGCTCAAATGGAGATTCATGGTCCAGAGCTTGATGACCCTTGGACTAGGTTATATATAAATATATAGATTAGTGTTATATATTTTCATTGAACAGTCATTGTGTTTTGTTTTTAAATAAAAGTTTAAAATATTTTATAGATTTTATGGAACATGGCGGAGTCCGAATTTTACATGCAGTGTGAGGAGGAGGAATTGGCACCATGTCAAAATAACACAGGAGAAACAAATCCAACAGGGAACACAGATCACGGTAAGCAGCATTCGGCAAATTACCGAATTTTATTATGGGTGGAGAACTGATTTGGGGTCAAGACTTTATTAAAATGCTTAAACAAGTACTCCATAGACTTGTAAATGTAAAGTACATGCGCTGATTTTAATACTAAAGTATAGAAGTAAGGAATGTGAAAATCCTTCCAGTGCATAATGGCCATGCAGCAATTTCACCAGAACCCTCGGCGTCACCTGCCCCCGCTGTCCTGCCTCCTGCCATCAAGACAGCATTTGTACCAATTGCACCCGGTACATTTCCCGGTAGGTTTATACACACACCAGTACATCTGCTCATTCATGCAATTATCTAATCAGCAACTGATGGGGCAGCAGTGTAAGGTATGTAGTTCAGGTAATATTTACATCAAACATCCAAATAGCAAACAATGAGAGCTTCAGGACTGACCAGGACTGAGTTGTTTGTGCCAGAGTGTTCTTTCAGAGTGTTTCAGAAACTTACAGACACCAGTTCCTAGCCAAAAAAAAAAAAAAAACTCTCCGTTGTAGGGTAGTAGATTAGTGCATCTAAAAAAATGCACTAAAGCCCATAGTCCTTATGAGTCCATAGTACTCCTGATGATAACAGCGGTGAAAAGAAGGGCGGTTTTGCTCAATGGTTGTTACATTTCTGCTCAATGGATAAATGTAACAGCATCACTCGTTCAATAACATTTTATAACCAAGATTGTTTGAACTACGTTCTAGACCTGAACCAAATTTTTAAACCGTAACTTTTTTTTTGTGAAATCATATATTATTTAGGAGCACAGCATATCCAATTTGAGATTTATGTAAATCTCAAATGGTCTGCGTTGGTTTAACCTGTGTAATGTTTGAATTGTGTTAATCTCTTTAGGTCCTGTTGTACCTCAACCAATATTGGCTGGGGTTCTTCAGATTGCTGGAGCCCAGGGCCAACCTATCTACCTAGCTCCAAAGGTTTGACTCATTTTTTAAAAGTATTAGAAAGATTTACATTTTAATTAGTCAGTAATCCCAACACAGTGCACTGTAGTCTACAGTATATACTATTTTTATATTCTGTCTGTTTGCCATCATTATCATTGTGGTAAATTGAAGTAAATATAATTTGAGGCTGAATTAACACAGTGGTACCTTGGAATAGGAATTTAATTCAATCCAGATGCAATTTCTTAACGGAAAATTTTGTATTGTGAAGCGCATTTTTCCCTAGGAAAATGTAAATGCAGATAATTGCTTTCCATTCGCCTCCCGAAAAATATAACCAATATTACTACTTTCCAACACTATGATCATATTTTTGCATATTAAAACTAATCAAAACATTTAGAAAAGACCTGGAAATGAAAAACGTGTGAAATATAAAATAAATAGACATTTAAAAACCTGCTTTAAAAACCAAACTGAAAGCAGCTCCTTTTCTTCTTGCTAACATTCTTGGGCCCCTGATGCTATGTCTTTACAAAATGGGGGAAAAAAAATCAACAAAGATGTATGTAAACTCGCTTCACTTGGCTTTCCGCTGCTGTTCGGTCGCTTGCATGCCGAAAATACTCCGTATGCGGAGGTACCACTGTAGCATGTTTTGTCTTTTCCTCAAATTAGACTTAAGACTTATGCTTTACAATTACACAGTCCTATACATGTTATACATGTCTTGTATGAATTTGCTAAGTGTGAAATAATTTCAGACTGTATTTCTATTCAAGATGTTATTTCTTGTATATTGTGTTCTAGCTTGCAGGCTCCCAGCAGAACACCACAACCGCAGTTGGTCTCATCCTTCCTACAGGCCAAACTGTAACTTTCCTGACTCCTAGTAAGGCTTAAAATGTTGTTTTTGTCTTTTTCAGTGATTGTATAGTTTCATGGGTGGACGTGATTTAGAAAGGTGAACAAAATTGTCTGGTCCAGGTTTGGACATGATAATTGTGCCTTGTAATTATTGGTACAACAAGCTAGCTAAACGATAGTAACATACCAGGAAAGAAGTCGCCATAAGGGTTTTGTTTTTTTTTGCTATAAATTAGACCCCTCTTTCCCGTTATGTTACGGTCATGTAGCTAGCTTGTCGTACCAATATTGTAACTAGTGGTCGAACATGAGTGAACAACATTATTGCATAAACCAAAGCAGCTAACACTAGATGTATTTCCATTTTTTTACCTTGAAATTAATTTTTTTTCATTTTCAGTTAATACACTGTTAGTTAATTATACATAATTAACTTAATTAGTTGATCAACATTAGCTCCCGAGTGGCGCAGCGATAAAATGTTTATTCGTCCCATCACCCAAGGAATGCAAGTTTGAATCCTAGGGGGAGTCGCATTCTAATATCACTTGACAATCATTGGGTGTCTGCGAGCTTACAGAAGGCAGTGGGGATGGAGACTGTTGTATTCATGACAGAGTGCATGAACTGTGACGTGTGAGAATCGGTTACGAGTAAATTAGAGGAGAATATAATTATCATCATGAAATACAGCGGTAACTCGGCATTCAAATTTAATCCTTCCCCGAGGCGAGTTCTAAAGGTGGAATTTGGTATTGTGAAACGCATTTTCCCATGGAAAATAATGTAAATGCAGATAATCCGTTCCAGCCTTTTAAAAATATTACCAATATTACCAATTTCCAACACCATTATAAATTTATGGTCCTCTTGGCAACGGCTGCTTTAAAAACCTAACTAAAAAGTGGCTCTCTTTTCTTCTTGCTACGGTCCTTGATAACGTTCTTGTGACGCCTGGTGCTATGTCTTTACTAAAACTTGCGCAAAGTGCAAAAAACTCACAAAAAAGTTTTTTAGTTTATTTGTTTATATGCTGAACAAAAAATCGTATGCCAAAGAAAATTTCTTGCATAATTTCAGTTCTTTAGGCGATAATTTATGGGCCTGGCGTTCGTATGCACAGTTCCATTGTATTGGATCTTAATGTTGTAAGGAAAATGCTATTTTACTTTGTGCATGACTTGGACTGTTGTTTAGTTTTTTCGTATTCTCTTTGTGGCCTCCAACCCATGCTGAATAAATTCTCTTTCCCAGCTCAGGCAGGCCCATTGATCAGCCCTAAGATTGTGTCTACATCAAGCTTGTCACAACCAACAATTAAGTTCCCACTCCCTATCATTCACAACCCATCTGCAGTACAAACCATCAGCACAGTGACCTCCAGTGAGATGCCTGCTGTGGGCCCCTCACCCCCTGCTAGTCTTCCAAACAGCGCTCAAACAGGTATCATCTAACACACACACATTCATATACATATGGGTGATTCCATCTCAAATCAACCAGTGGGTTCCACCACATGATGACAGATTTTGCTGATTTTTTCACCAATTGTTGATCTTGCCATGAAAATAAAAAACCCCAATTTTTTTGTCCCAACTCCCACTCGTTAAAAAATGGCAGCCATCTCAATTTTTGGCCTCAAAGTGCTTTTAGACATGCCACGCCCCTTTTTGAAATCCTATTTTCCTTGATAACTCGCTTGCTTTATGTCATATGGAGATGAAACTGGGTATATTTATGTAAGTTTTTATGTAGATTCAGATTCTGCAATCGGAATTTGGCTATCTGCTGTGGTTATGGAGATATTTCTGAAAAACCGTTTTTTGGGGGTACCCCTTTTCGACCCCCCAGAACCCAAGGTCTGTATGTATATATGTTACCCAAAAAAATAGGGGTTACTTCACCTTATCTTGAAAATAACTAAAAACCAGGGGTGTGTTATGCCCTGTTTTATAGAAATCATAAAAAGTTAATTGTCCAGGTTTTGCAACATTAAATGATTTGACACATAGAAATGTACTGCAATATCTGTAGAATACTTAATGCATACTCATAAAATCTGCTCCTTTCAAAGTAAAAGTTACCTCAAATTCTTCTGTAATGCATGTCTAGTCAATGACTGATAATGACGTTATTCATCTCTCTACACTAAAAGGACTAATTACAGTTTTTTTTCATCACCCTGGGTATCTGATTCTGAAAGAACAAAGCCCACAAAAATGAGTTCATGGAATAAGACAAAAAGGTACATGTACATGTACGAGACCTGTCAAGTTGCAGTGACACAAATAATATCAACTAGGAAAGGCATGCACTTTGTAGCTACCAAAGTCATTTTGATAGGAAATGCCTCCACAAATTTGTAAAAAAAAAATTATAATTCTTGTACTGGCTGGCTGCACCATCTGAGAAGTAATGCACATGATTTAAATTTGGTAGAAGAACTTTCAGTGGATTCATGAGAACCTTAATAAACTTGTGAACAACAATAGCATTGTGTTCCCTTTCATTACTGACGACACAAAAACTTTTGCAACTTAGTGAACCATTGTTTTCACTACCACCCCTATAGTAAACCACGAAAGGATGCAGAATCACCTGGGATGTATCCCAATGAAAGCCTTGAACAGCATCCTGACAAATAAAAAATAACATTCAGCAAAATCCATGAGGATAACAGCCTCCTTTCCAATGGGAAGTTTCTTTTTCAGTTCTTTCAAATAAGCAGCTTGGGCCTTGGCTGTATAGTGATGAGCTGTGCGGGGGTCACATTTTTCACAAAGCCTCATAATGAAATCCACTGCTTGAACTGAACAGTGTCATCTGGGTCCAAATCAGCATTTTCAAATATACCATCAAGATTAGGGCTGGGCCATATCATACCTTCCACGGTAATACCGGTACAAAGAAAATGAAATATCGCGATAGAATATGGGTAAAACACGCATGTGCAGTGCCTTTGTTTCCAAATGCTTATGGCGGAAAAAGCTTGGCGGCGGCGGAGAATAAGAAAGACGAAAGCGGATCGTTGAATGAAACAGATGAACCAGAATTGGTTTGTAAAAATGGTGCGACTTCAGTGGTGTGGAATTTGCATTTGCACTGTTAAAATTTTATATAGCTTTAATGCACATACAAACAGCTGCTTTGTCTCGTGTCAATCATATCGTCAGTTATATCATTATCGCAAATATTTAAATATACATCGTGATAAATATTTTTGCCCATATTGCCCTGCCCTAATCAAGATAATCAGATAGTTTTGATTTAGAGGGGGCACTGCTCACACCTGTGCAACATATAGTCACGAGAATCCAAAGAACAGACAAGCTTTGCCATCAGGTCTTTGTAATCAGATTGTGATTAAGATAACAAACTACATTGGAAAGCTTCAGTTAATAAATTTACATAAATAAAACACACTCACCTGCTTTTGTTTTTCTGCACTTAATTAGCACCAAGAAAAAGATGATGCAATCACCAAGTTCCTTAAGTGCGAGGTCACTCATGGAGTTGGTAGGAGATAATTCAACTTTCTGATCAGTATGAACCTGAATGGTTCAGTTACAGGATACTGTTTGACAGTGATACAGGTATCTTACATGTACCCCCATAAAATGACATTTACTGGTAGATAAGGCCTATTGTGTACATCCATGTACATTCTCTGTATATAAAATGTGTATCAAATCGTAAAACATTTGCAAAACCTGGACAATTAACTTTTTATGATTTCTATAAAACAGGGCATAACACACCCCTGGTTTTTAGTTATTTTCAAGATAAGGTGATGTGAAGTAACCCCTATTTTTTTGGGTAACATATATACATACAGACCTTGGGTTCTGGGGGGTCGAAAAGGGGTACCCCCAAAAAACGTTTTTTCAGAAATATCTCCATAACCACAGCAGATAGCCAAATTCCGATTGCAGAATTTGAATCTACATAAAAACTTACATAAATATACCCAGTTTCATCTCCATATGACATAAAGCAAGCGAGTTATCAAGGAAAAGAGGATTTCAAAAAGGGGCGTGGCATGTCTAAAAGCACTTTGAGGCCAAAAATTGAGATGGCTGCCATTTTTTAACGAGTGGGAGTTGGGACAAAAAAATTGGGGTTTTTTATTTTCATGGCAAGATCAACAATTGGTGAAAAAATCAGCAAAATCTGAGAGGTGATGGTGGAAAATTTCTCTTTCATTGGTTGATTTGAGATGGAATTACTCATATGTGTGTGTATTATGCATTTTTGGGTGAGGTATAAGGATTGTCCTTTATCTAAAAAAGAAAAAGTTTATATAAAAATTGTTAATAATAAATCAATGGTCACACAGATTTTTTTTTTCCATTTTGTACTAAATTCCTATTCTGAAAAAATATTATTTGTAATACTGTAGGGATGTTTACACTGATAGACTTATCTTGCACCATGATTTTTGTATGTTGTATGTTTCAAATGAAAATATAATTTCAGCTTTGAAAAAGACAATGCAATACTATTGACCTTATTCAATTCAATTCAATTCAATTTTATTTATATAGCGCTTTTAACAATGGTCATTGTCTTAAAGCAGCTTCACAAAGATGAAAGAAATTCAAAAAAAAATTAATAATAATAATAAATAAATAAATAAAATAATATTAATGATAATAATAAAATATGAATAATAATAATAAATTGTGTATGTGTGAGAAAAATGTGTCTAGATAATAATGAGATAAATGAATGAAATTTCTCTGATGAGCAAGCCAAGGGTGACGGCGACAATACTCAATTG
Organism: Clarias gariepinus; assembly: GCF_024256425.1. Classification (NCBI taxonomy): domain Eukaryota; kingdom Metazoa; phylum Chordata; class Actinopteri; order Siluriformes; family Clariidae; genus Clarias; species Clarias gariepinus. Next base: position 24,298,590 of record NC_071102.1, on the reverse strand, counting down.
CTTACTCAGTTGCTGTTAAAAAATATTTTAAAGTGTTAAAAATACCATCTTCATTATATTTCAACCTCTCAAATTCAGGTCGACAAAATTCACATTATAAATTTTAGGTTGTCAGAAAAAATCAGATTCGGGATTCTTTTGATCCGGAATCACAGTAATAGCATTGGATTACTGATAAAAAACAGAAATTTTTATTTCAACAGGTTTTTTTTAGTTTTTTTTTTATTCAACATGCTATTTTGCATTTTTGAAATTTTTAGGTGAAAATTTAAAAGTTTGTACGCCACTGTAAATTTTACTTGTCACATACACAAGTATAGACAGTACAATATATATTAAAATATTTATATGACTGTCTGTGAGCTAAAAACATTAAACTTCATATAAAAATATCTCACTAGATATTATAATATACAAATGAACTAAATGTTTAAACTGCAATACAATAAAAAAAAATTAAGCTGGAAATTAAGTTGCAAAATAAAATAAAATTAATATATAAATGCATGGAACAGAACCGGAACAGAAGTTGAAAATGTGAAAGTGTAAACTGTGAAATATTAGTATAGAAATGTAAAAGTATATTGTGGGTATAACAGCAGTATTAGGATTTGAAACATGTAGTATGAAATTATATGAGGGATGGATGGATGGATGGATGGATGGATGGATGGATGGATGGATAGATAGATAGATAATAGATAGATACTTTATTGATCCTGAAGGAAATTCTAGAGTGCAAGATAGTTTTCATCTTGTGTGCAAACGTGAGTAATGACTCTGATGTGTTAGTAGGAATATAGGGAGTGTGTGTGTAAAAAAATACAAATTTACATTTACATTTACATTTAGTCATTTGGCAGACGCTCTTATCCAGAGCGACTTACATTTTTTTTTTTTTTTTTATCTCATTACACATCTGAGCAGTTGAGGGTTAAGGGCCTTGCTCAAGGGCCCAACAGTGGCAACTTGGTGGTTGTGGGGTTTGAACCTGGGATCTTCCAAACCGTAGTCCAATGCCTTAACCACTGAGCTACCCCTGACCCTGAATCTTATCTATTTGGACATTTGTGATGTTCTGGTTAAGGGCCTGACTGCAGAAAGAAGCTGAAGTCGCAAGTGTTGTCTGTCTATATATGATATCATAATGAGTTATATCAAATATTTTGACTTTTTTATTGTTTTTTTTTTTTTGTTTATCTTCAGAACTGCCATCAACATCATCTTCACCTCTCAATCTTCCTGCCTCTGCTCAAACACACAACCTATCGACTGAGGCTGCAGGCAATGTTCTGGACGTGGGTCAGTCCAAAACCCCCCCCTCTCAGGTCACCTCCATAAGGACCCGAGCTCGAACCCGGAAGAATGCTTTTTCTGCTATGGTTTCTTCCAGAGGTCAGTTGTTAGTTAGCATGTGTAGAATGAAACACATAACACTGTCACTTTTTCACTTTTTTAAATTCTCAATTATTTATGCATGATTGCATATCAGGTTGTACGTTTCATAAAGGTTGTACTGGTAGTCTCCGACTTACAACATTTGAGTTACGAATTTCCACAAATACAAATGAACCGACCGAGGTTCTACTTCTGATTAAAGGACGGAAGTAGCTCATGTGTTTTGTACGAAAAATAGACACTGCAGTGCACTAGATACCAATATTTACAGAAATGAGTCGGACCTAATTTGTTTTCAGTGAATCAGTCTTGGAGCGGACTGTTCGGAAAATCCTCAACAAAATAGTTCACAGTCCATTGGAAAACAGCTCTGAGACAAAAATGTGATTATGATTTTTGGCCACATGATGGCAGTGTGGGGAAAGGGGACAGATTCAGGCAAGTCAAGTGGATTGGCATGCTTTACATTGTATATTCGCTTCAAAGGTGTACAAGACTCACTTTGTCGGACTCAAGAACAAATCCGACTTACGAACGTGCTCTCGGGACGGAAACTCGTTCATAAGTCGGGGACGACCTGTATAGTGTTCATGCGCTTTAATGATTTGCCTAAGTCAAGTATTTATTGCTGTGGGTGTGAATCGAATGTGCTTATATTTTGCAGTATTTCAGAATGTATTCAAGGCGCCACAGTTCTGCTCTCGTTGTGGTGTGGCCTACAAAGTTGTTCATGAGCTTCGTGGCTACATGTGTGTAAGTTTTATCCCTCACACCTTGTACACGCCTTACCTAATATTGATTGTGGTTTTTTTTTTTACAATTAATCTGCAACTAGCTGCAATATTACTTCAAGTCCGATTGACCTATTATGTGCATCCAGCAGCTGTGGACAAATCCAAAATAATTAAACGGACTGGTGCATGGGGATCTACTGGTATCAGATAAAGCATTTTAGGGAGGCACTGGTATTCAATCTCTGACATCGCCATATGTCATACTGTCATGTTATTCATGAAGTCAGTGAGATTTGAAAGGTTCATGAAAATTCTTTTTCATGTACATGTACAGTTAGTTTCGATATGGAAAGATGCAGAGCTGTACAAACGTCTTAAGCCGCCCCTTATTTCTTTATATCTTTTTAGGAAAATGAGACCGTGATATGTTGCAACATGTGCAAACATGCATGTAAATACATGATGCTGTATAAGAGCGAGAGATTTTCTATAATTTAAACAATCTTTGATTTCTTTAAGAAATTATTTTGATTTTTTTAAGTAAACTTCAGGAATAATAAACTCCAGGCTTCTAAAATAAACTCCAGGCTTCTTCAGGGACATTCTTAAAGCTCTTTTTTGGACATAGGCTGTCTTTATACTGTTATCTGTCAAGTTGTTCCCGTAATGCTTCAGTGAAGTTGAGATCCGGGGTATAGACTAAAAGTGTTTAATTTTTTTAAAATTTCATTTTATCAAGTTACAGTTTGACTGCATTGGCAATGTGTAGCAGTAAAGACCACCTGGGAGCAGCATCTGGATAGGTGTACTCATTGTATAGATATTTCTAACCACTATACGAACTGATCAATGCTATGTTTAATGTTTTATTTATTACTATTCACGTTTATATAGTCAGCCTTACAATTTTATCCCCGTGTTTTTGTTTCAGCACTGTAATCCAGAGCTCATCAACAGAGTCCATGCGTTGGGCGCCAAAACCAAAAAACGGGCCAAACGAGCAAAGCGTACCAGTGACTCAGCGCAATCTGTACCCTCTACACATAACCGCACCAATTCCCCCTTATCCTCCTCAACATCCACAAGCAGCAGACATCCAGCAGCCTCTCCGCCGCCGCCGCCACCTACTCCTCCTCCCTGTCTGAAACACATCACCACATCTGAGATACCGGAGGGAGTGCAGAGCCCTGGCACTGGTGACTATGACTTACACGGCAAGCTGATCATTCTAGTAGAAGACTTCTACTATGGGAGGGACCCTGGAAATCCTGTCCTGATAGAGAATAACCAGGTGCCCACTACGATGAAATGCCATCTCTGTGACAAGAAGCTGAAGAACAACATCAAGTAAGATGGTTTGTGGGGATTTGGAAAGGGGGAACATTTTTAAAAAATTATTTTTTTTGCATTAGCTCTGTAGTGTGGTTCACAGTGCAACAATCCAGTGCAGACGGAAAGTTCTTAGACCATTTCAAAATAGATGGCAAAACAAAAAGTGGTATTTGTAATGCTTTGTTAGTTTGTATTTATAAAAAAAAGGCTGAAATGTCCCATTTACATGAGTATTTCCCACCCGAAGGACTCAATTCCCCATATGTCAGGAATCAGACACTGCACGTCACCTTATTAAAACCATCCCTATGGTGGTGGCGGCATCATGCAGTGGGGATGTTTTTCTGCAACTGGGAGACTAGTCAGAATGCTGAAAAATAGATGCAGCTTTTCTGATACTAACAGAATCGTGTCAGCTAGTCCCTGGTAATTTCCATCCCTGCTGCCCAAACAACCTCATGGTACTTGAATAATTCTGCCAAGACGAATAGAAGAAACATCCAAAAAAAAAAAAAAGATGTGCCAAGCTTATAGCATCCATCACAAGCAAACCTGAGACTGTCATTGCTGCCAAATGTGTTTTAACTAAGTACTAACTGATCAGTCCGTGATCACCCTCTTAAAAGGGTCTAAGAACATTCCACCAGGTCTGGATTACATCCGGGATTATTCATAGAGTGATGACACCTTCTGACCAATCAAATTAAAGAAATAAGCAATGGCAAAGTTTGGTTGACTTTTTTTTTTTTTTTTACTTCTGGTAGGCTGATGAACCACATGAAGCACCATATGGAAATGGAGCTACAGAGGGGTGATGGGAAATCCTACACTATGTGCCAGCACTGCTTCCGCGACTTCAGCACACCGTTCTCCCTCCAGTGCCACCTCGAGACCGTCCACAGCCAAGTAGAGTCTGCATGTGAGTCCCTTTTTCAGCCGACACAGAGAAGGTCGGATCTGAACCCTCTTTGTATTAAGAATCCTCAACATTATTTAATTCTTCTTCTCCATATAGCTCTCTGCAAGATCTGTGAATTGTCGTTCGAGAGCACGCCGCTCTTTTTGCATCATATGAAAAACTTTCACAAGCCTGGTGAAATGCCCTACATGTGTCAGGTAACCCCCAAACAGATAACTAAAGGTTGACCCCAATAACCAAACTGCTATACTCTGTTCTCTCAAACATCCACTGGGGTTCTGATTGTAAATGTGGTTGTTTTTTTTTAGGTTTGCAATTTCCGTTCGTCTTTCTATAGTGATGTTATAATGCACTTTCGTGAGTTGCACAAGGATACAGTCAATCTTCTGTGCCCTTATTGCCTCAAAGTGTTCAAGTCTTGCAACAGCTACCAGCTCCACTACAGCAAGCACCAGGTAAGCAATACTGCCGGGGGGGGGGGATAGAAAAGCTTGAATTGTCCTGTTTGTTTTATCACTTTAGTATTATTAAAATAGTTTAATACTGCCTTGCCTCACGTATCGCCCTGTCCCGATTCTGATAAAATGGTACAGTCCATTTCAGCCTAGCAAGCGATAAATAACTAATGTCGCTAAAGGGTTCTTTATAAAAACAAGCTTTTATACACTTACACTCACAGCATTTGGCAGACGCACTTACACAGAGCGACTTACATTTTTATCCCACTATACATCTGAGCAGTTTAGGGGCCTCGATCAAAGACCCAACAGTGGCGCTTTACATTCATCTTAAAAATGTATTCAGATCCTTTTCTTGCCACAATATCAAAACAAAAAGAGGTTTGGAATGCTTTGTTAATTCACATTTACAAACAAACAAAAAAAGACTGAAATATCCCATTTACTCAAGTATTTGCCACCTGAAGGAGACTCGGACGTTACTAAGCTCTAGCTATTTCGGTGCAATTTTCCTTGACACGTGTCTGGGAATCAGGCACTGCACGTTACCTTATTGTATAAATGCTCTGATGCACCACAAAAGTAGCTCACAGAAGTAGCTATTTTACAAAAAAATAGATACTGCAGTGCACCAGATACCAATATTTACAATTATATACAGTGGAAACTTGGATTACGAGCATAATTCATTCCGGAAGTGGGTTCGTATTTCAAAACACTCATAAACCAATTTTCCCATAAGAAATAATGGAAGCTGTACACACACGCTTACAAACACAAAATAAAATATGTTTCACGCACACACGTGGTCACAGTGTTATAGTAAACAGTACACACGTGCACGGATGTTGATTATACCAGTAAGAGACGAGCAGTAAGACCCAGCAGGGGAGACGATTACCCACAATTCCGCAAAAATTTATTACAACTCTTTGCTCGTCTTGCAGAACACTCGCAAACCGCGTTACTCATAATCCGAGGTTTCACTGTACAATATTTTCAGTTTCTAAGGAGTGCTGGACAATAATTTAATATCAAAATATATTGCGAAAGAATTTTTTAAAATAACGGTGATATGATTTTTAAAAACATTTCCGATATTTCGATATACATTTGAATATATACAGTATATATATATACAGTGGCGAACTGGCAATCTGGAGTACCAGGAGTTTTCCAGGAGGGCCGGCCCAGTCAGTACGCAAATATATAAAAAAATACGGAAACCATAATATAGCATCTCTTTCCTACTCATATGGATGAGTGCGTCGATCGCACGGGCGCCGCCGACAAAGAGCGTGTTGTTGCGGAAGAGAGAGGTTGATTTACGACCGCTGTTTACGGAAGTGTAGTCCAGTGCGGGAGATGCATTGTGGGTAATCCGGGGAGTGCGAGTGCAAGATGTAAGCTGGGATATAGAGCCTGAGTTTTGTTTTCTTTTCAGTAGTTTTTAGTTGGATTTAAGTGCAAGATCCACCCGAAAGGTTGTACTATAACCTGACAATGCAGCAAATAAAAGAACGGGCATCGACCAGTTCGTCCTTCTCATCAATACATGAATTAACGGGCTGTTACGCTGCCGCGAGCAACATTACAAATATAGCGGAGAAGCTAAAAGTGTGTTTATGTTATCACGCATGTATTGCCCTCCTTCAACAATAAGTTAAATATTCAAAGTTATTCAGATCAGTGTAAAGTTAGTGTGATTTTGAAAGTGCTATAACTCCACCTGGCACAGTTTCACCCCAGTGGAACAATCTGACCACATGTACAGTGCCATGAAAAAGTATTTGCCCCTTTTTAGAAACCTCTAGAGCCTGTCGGAGGGTGTCATCAACACTCAACAATGTTCCGGCCAGAGCAATGTGTTTTTGTTGTTGCTCACTCTTTATTTATTTTATTATTTTTGTTTCTTTATCCTGTCTGAAGCAGTTTGTTGTTTAAATTTATATGAATAATCAGCCTGTTCTAGTTTAAATGGAAATATATTATTGTTAATAAGCTAAGTCTGAGAGTTTTATTTATTTGATAGTTTATTTCACATTACTTGTTTGTAAAGGTTGTAAAGGGTTTTGTACTGTTTTTATAAAAAAAAATATATATATATAATTTTTATCTGAGGAGCCTGGAGGTATTATAGACTTTGCAAATTCAGTTTGCAGACATTCATTGTGTGTGTCCTTGGCTTTTTAATATTGTCCATATTGATATCGGAATTATATTGTATCGACCAAAATTGAGAAATATATATATAAATTTTTGCCATTTCGTCCAGCCCTATGTCTAAGTGAATGAATAAAATGTCCTTTCGTGTCAAAGGTGTATAAGACTCACTTTATCGGACTTAAGAACAAATCCGACTTACAAACGTCCTATCGGAACGCAAATATCCGATTTACTCAAGTATTTGCAGCACCCCATAGATATCTTATATTGTGTAGATTAGAAGTAATTGCTGCACTTTGGGGGTTAATAAGTTTGTCTTATGTACAACTATTTCTGTGTCCAGAAAAAATCTGTGCTGCACTGCTCCAAGTGTCGCCTTCAGTTCCTTTATGCAAAGAACAAAACAGAGCACAAACTTCTATTTCACCAGACCCATCTCAAGCCTGTGCAGCTGCTGGGGCTTAAGCCTGGTACTAGGGTAAGCAGGTGATACACATTCTAACCACAAAGAATTCATCTTTATTGTATTTGTCTGGTTTTTTTTCTCTAACATCTAATTGCATTATTATTGCACAGTTATAATCTTAATCACCAATATAAACTGGAGCTATAATTTTGAAACACTTGTAATTAAATATATATGACAGTTATATATCTGCCTTACAGATAACCATCCGGGCATATTCAGTGACTAAAGAAAACGAAATCACTAACTTGAGTAAAGCGGTTACGAACAGTGTTGGTTTTCCCGCATCGCCTGGTCCCGCCACACAAAGTGGCGTCCAGAGAATGGCACCGACAAAGAGGAAGCCTGTTGAGAGCATGTTGGAGATCATGACCAAATTTCAGAGACAGTGGTGAGTGAGAGGGTGATTAAGGATCTCATCTGAAATGTTATCCTTAGAAAGGCACAATTTTTACAAAAGCTGATCATCGAACACCTCGATCTTAAAGCAACCTGTTTCTTCTTCCTGTTTCTAGCGAGCCATCAAGAAGTTGGTTCTGTATAGAGTGTAACTTTGAGATTCCTGATTTTTCCACTCACTTCCCTACGTTTGTGCGCTGCTCCTTGTGCCATTACAGCACCTGCTGCTCCAGAGCGTACGCTAACCACATGATCGGGTGAGTAATGACCATGATAGACATCACACGCAAAGTTTTGCAGAATTCCTAGATAGCACTTGCATCATAGACGGTAAAAAGTTTCATCAAGGTTCCCTATTTCTGTCTGCAGTAATCATGTACCCCGTAAAACCACCACTAAATACCTGAACTTGTACAAGCCATGTCCGAAGTAAGTGGTTGTTACTGTTTGGTTATTTTGTCAGTTTACTTTGGTAAAGTCTAATGAGTTCGTTTTTTTGACAGGTTGGGTCAATTAAGCTGCAATACCTGTGGTTATTTTACTGAGATTGGAGACATGATGGCCACACATCTGAGTAAGAATCCAAGCCACAACTTCAGCCAATGCAAATTCAATGGTGAGTGTTAAGCATGCTTTTTTTTTTTTATATATATGAATATTCCTCCATAGAATCTTTCACAAAAAGATTTTATTAATAGTAAATATAAATGCTCTGTTCTGATGCAGCCTAATAACCTGTTAATCGAGTTAAAAATCCGACTACAAGTAGTCCTCGAGTTACGAACATTCGATTTACAACTTTCCGCAGATATGAACGGACCGCGTTTGTACAAATTAAAGAAGTAGCTCACTTGTATTTTACCAAAAGGTTTATACTGCAGTGCACCAGATACCAATATTTACAATTATATACAAAATATTTGGTGTGTAAGTGAATGTATAAAATGTCCAAAGTCCAGTATAACATATGTGGGGGTGCGGAAGAAATAAGTCGGCATAACCTGTTTCAATGAATCAGTCCGGGAGCACAATGATAAAAATTGGCTTTCTTGTAAAGCTGTCCCGATGGTAAATAATCCTAATTTCAGAAAATCACAGTTCACAGAGTCCAATACAGTGGAAAACAGCTCTGAGACAACACTTATATTTGACTTGTGCGAGATTCATTTCCTTAGGTGCGGTCATGATTTTTGCCCACATGATGGCAGTGTGGGGAAAGGGGACAGAGATTTAGTCAAGTGGATTGATATGCTTTACCTTGTATATTCGTAAGGTGTATAAGACTCACTTTATCTGACTTAAGAACAAATCCGACTTACGAACGTGCTATCGGAACGAGTCGGGGACTACCTGTATAGCTTAATCAGATTTTAAAAAACATGACTTTATAAGCCTTAATGAGGACGAAACAAATGCAAATAAAATTACGGTCAGATTGAATAGCGTGCATAATCAGTTCTATGGAAAAATCAATTGAAAAGATGAATAATTGTCATAGGATCAAGTAAATATGATCAAATGCAAATAAACTCATGTTTCATGTTAATGCTAAAGGATTTATAAGAATCATTAGTAATTATAATCTAGTTTATATGTGAATTATATTAGTCAAGTGCATACAGTACATCACAAACAGGTAAATGATCTTTGCATGTAAATTATGACAAATCAGTGATTTTTGTTATTCTGTCTTTTTTTCCAGAAGGATTTTCTCGTGGCTATAAAAGGTAATTTAGTTTTTTTGGAATCTTTTATTTTAGCAAAAGAATGCAGCAAACAGTTTTAGTATTAAAACAATCCACTTGTTTCCTATTTTAAATGGGTTTGCCTTTTTTTTCCTCTGAAGCATTGGTAAAGTTGGTGAAATAAACAGAATAGAAGCAGCCGAGCTCCAAAGCAGAAGAGATTTGTCATATTGGTGTGATGCAGATTACAGAACAGAGAAACCTGTAAAGGATGTACAGCATGTTAAAAAGAAAGCACGAAAGAGAATTGACTTATGATGATAATGATGTTTCAACATTTTAGTGAGATGTTGAATATGTAGATATTCTACACTGATGCAGAGCTCTCAGTAATCAAATATTTAAATAATTGCTTTAAAATGATTAGATACAATCAGAAGCATAATAAAATGTTTTTTTTTGTAATCGAAAGATAAAGGGTGATTTACTAGAATAAGGCCCTGAAGATTTTTTTAATAGGTCTCGCTAGGATGAAACAACAATGTGCTCCCCAGTATCTGGAGCCTCGAACACACTCATGCTCTTGAGTCGGATCGATAAGTTAGGCGTCAGATACCCCCCCTCATCAGAATGGTGGTGTACAGTAATGAGCATCGCGTCTTCATAGTGCAAACCTATTGGATCACCAGTCTATTTAAGCAGAGTGAATTTGAAAAGAAATCTGGTGCTCTTGACTGTAAAGATTTGAAGGAAAACATCCAACATGAAATTGCTGCTATTCACCAAAACCCAGGTGTTGGTAGAGCCAAGATGCAGGATTGCACTATTTTATTTATTTATTTATTTATTTATTAAAAAATATATATATATTATATACATCGACCATCATTTTATAATTGGACTGTAGCACCCCAAATAAAAATGTAATTTAACTACGGGGCCCAAAAACAAACAAAAAATAAATAAAAAATTATACTGACAGTCTAGATCAAAGCAGCAAAAAGCTTTATCATTTATAAACAAGGTCTTTTCTTTGCCAGTGAGATATTAAAGGAAAGTTTGCAAAGAAAAGATTGACCCAAGTGATAGTAATAGGTCTTAAAACGATAAGCAATGTATATCCATGTATAACTGATGTTTGTATCTTGATAACCTTCTGTTGTTTGTTTTGTAGATTTGTCTTCATACCGAGCGACCTGATACGAAAAGCCCAGGGTCTCAACAGCGGGAATGTCATACAGAAGCAAGAAATGCAAGTGGATCAAAGTTCACCTCCACAAGCCACTAATCCCGTGTCCCCCTCCAGCCACTGCATAAACCCCCCCGAAAGCTCTGCACACGTCTCGTCTCTTCCCACTGAAGTCCAGCCTGTAGTTGAAAGCACTGTACCTGATGAGAAGTGTGGGACACAACCGAAAGATGTAACACCAGAGAAGAGTCCGTGTTCCAGTGGAGCCAGCGGTCAAGCCGGAGAATCTCTATCTGCAGCACAGCTCAAGATTGTACTCCACGCTCTATGCTTCGGCCTTGCCCAGGCGGCCAGCCAGTTCGATAGCGAACCAGATGAAGTCCAGTCCCTGTTGCTTAAGCGTCAGCTTCAGCTTGGGCCGCCGAAGAGCCGAGACGGGTTGATTCCTCGAGCGAGTGATCGGTTAGCCGAGTGGATGTTGTGCCAGCGTGAGCAGCAGCTTCCTATCGACGAAGCTATTCTTTTTTCCAAAGCCGCACAGTTCACAAGCGCCGATGGCGGCCCGGGCATCTCTTATGGCTGGGCCGTGGACTTTCTGATAACGCACGATTTATCTCTGCAGTCGCTGGCCACGTCTCGCCGACTACTGCCCCATAAAGCTCAGGAACGGCTGCATAATTTTACCTCCCTTATGAAAAAGCAGATCACCACGTACAACTTGGGCGTGTCGGACATTGCCGCTATGGACGAGCTTTCCATTTTTATAGACTTGGAGCAGCTTGATCCGGCCTCAGCTGATTCTTCTTCCATGATGTCTGCCTTTAAGTTGGTTGGCGAAAAGGATCCGCTTCTAGACGTCGTCCTCGCCTCCCTAGCAGACGGCACCATCTTACCTACCGTGGTGTTCGTTAGAGGAGAGCCTCTAAGCCCGGACGCACCAGCCTTGCCAGACATCATCTTGGAAGCAAAGCCAAACGGCTTTTCAGATGAAGAAAGACTCAAGCTGTGGTTCGACAAAGTGTGGCGTCGGCATGTAAAGCCCAACTCCGGAGGCAAAGGGTTGCTGCTTGTGGACCCATATCGCGGACACCTAAGCAAGAAGTTCTTAGCATTGCTCAACAATACTAACACTTTGCCAGGCATCATCCCTCAGGCATGCTCCTCTCGTCTGCAGCCGCTAGAGGCCTGCGTCGGACTAGTAATGAGGGAGTTCCTGCAAGCTCGATGGAGCCAGCACGTGACCGAAGCTCCACAAGACCTGATCGGCGCCGTTCCTGCCGACCTAGCCCTTTTGCTCTCGGCCTGGCTCCTCGAAATGCTAGACGTCCTGGCGGAACGGCCAGAATTTCTACAGCGCTCTTTCGAGCCAGTGTTGAAATCCAATACAGAATTGGCACCAGGAGGATTTCCCGAGTTGGTACAGAATCTGACCGAAGCCCTTGTGGTGAGCACACTTCAGGAACAAGAATCTGATGAGCAAGAGGCTGAAGACACCATTTCATCTGATGTCTCTCAGAATTCGTTGCCTTCACCATCCAACCCCCAAACGCTGAAGAAAATGTTCGACAAAAACAACGATCTCGACTCCTTGCATAGATTTGAAAATGCTGAAATGATAAAGTTATGATTTTTTATTTAAAATTTTTTTTCACACAATTAAAGTCAACAAAACATTGATTCTCCGGGTTCATCTTTATGCTGAGCTTTTTGAATGCACTGAGATGGACCATTTGCTCAGTAGCATATTGATCATGTCGTAATGTTTTTGACAGTTCTGTTCATTTTACACCCGCCGTCCTCGCCTTATTCTGGCAGTCACCAGTGATTGAAAAAAATAAGAAATTGTTTGGTAAGAAGTATGTAATCCTTCTATTTTTTGGAGGTACTTAAGATTCTTCCATTATTTCTGCCATTCCTTATACAATCGCATCATTTTTCCTACATTTGTATCCGAACCAACAAGGGGTTCTTTTCAAACATTGTTGCAGAAACACTGGAGCGAGTGCTGCAGTGATAAATGTAGGTTAGTGATACTAACATTGCTTTGCAAGACTTTGATTACTTTCATTCATGTATTGTACAAAAGTCTTAATGCCCCTCTAAAATGTGTCTCAGAATTTGTACTGTAGCCATGTACAGAGGAATAAAATCATGTCTGCTTTGACTGCTGAGCTGTTTTATAGTCCAGCCGAAGTGTTACTGTTCACTTATTTCTTTGAGTGCTATTACTGCTGTGAGTGTTGCACATCGCAAATGAGCAAATAAGTCCTGTGTACAAATGTCTCAAAGTCTCTACTGTATTTTGGGCTGCTTGTTCATAATCCAAGGGCTCTCCTTTATTAATATTACACAAAACCTCATTTTATCTCAAAAATGTTACTTTTTCTTAGACCTTTTCTAAAAGGGACATTTTATTTTGTGAACAATAAATGGACTGTTGATGTTTATATTGGTGATTTGTTTTTACTCCCTGATAACTCTTAATCTCAACTTTTCCATGGAACTGAAGTCTGATCAAACATTAAGGATGTACTTTACCAGTTGCAGAATTAGCTTAGCATGGCGTAGCTGTATATGGCAATGGTGTATTTTAATTCATATTTAAATATATTTCATAATACACGTTATATATAAAAGATCACTAAAAAACAAACAGAGGCTCAGACACTTTTTTTTCCACACATTACAATTTTATTTCTGGCTAACCAATACAAATGTAAAATGTACTAAGTGTTGTTTTTCTTGTGGTATAAATAGTCCACTAATTAAAGAAATCCAGACGAGCAAATTGGGCCTTCATTCAAAGCCACTGAAAAAAAAAAGAAAATGTCACATTAGATCACTTATTTTAATCAGGAATAGGTTCAAGGTTAAAAAAAAAAAAAAAAAAAGTCGAAACGGCCACTTTCAAACCTTAATAACCTACAACCCAGCTGTTTCTGTCTAGAGAAATATTTTATATTTATTAACATTGTTAATTAGAAGAATTTTGCTGATCCTGTATTTTTTAGGCTTTTGACATAGACACTCAATAGATAAAAGACTTACAGAATAGTACATCATATAACCCACCTGACCATATGGGCGATTTCCCAGTTTGTTTCTGATGAGAGTGGTCCAAGAATCTCGACTCCTTCTGCTGTCACAATGGCAATTTCATGCTAAAAAAAAAAAAATAATAATAATAATGTAATATAGCATATAAAGTGTTTTAGAGAGGGGAAAACCTATTTAATGCAACTAGGTAAACTGTGTATCTTGTGCATTTATTCATGAAGATCCGGAACAATTCTCACTCTGTTGTAGGAACGAGCGTCGCGGTAATACAGCACTTTGAGGCATCGCTCGATCAGTGCCCGTGCTTCATCCTTGGAAATTTCCACTTTGTTCTCAAGCACCTCTCTCATCAAGGGCTTAAAAAAGAAACAGACATACCCAGTAATAGTTAAGAAACAGTTCACATAATTTTTTAAACAAAAAGGTGTTTAACATGCATGAAAAAGGTAATAAGCGGACCAGACTAATGCTTACCTGAGCCAAGTATGCACCAAAACCTGTGGCTACGGCTGGAGCTTCATATGCGACACCTAGCTTGTCTACATAGCCCAGGAAGCTACAAGATACAAACAGAAGTTTTGTTAAAAAAAAACTAAAAAACAAAACTAATAACAATATTAATTTCCAAAAGAAAGTGGTTTGTGACTCCAGAAAACTTTTGATCTATACTATTAATGGCAAGTTTGTGATTTTGTCCTTTTGCGTAAATTCTCAGGTAACTATTATTTGAAGAATATCGATAATTTGTCCGTGTTTAAATAAAACAACTTTCCAGAATGTTATAGAAGTGATATTGTAAAAAACGATAAACCTAAAAGCAAATACCATTGACAAAAAATTTTACACACATTTTGCTTGTACTGAGGAAGGCATAAATGAATACTTGTGAAAATAGAAGTAGCAGAGATTAGAAAATGTTAGATTATTTTAATTTGCCAGAATACTAAGTTTATAGTACTATAGTAAGTAAAAATCAATGCTTTGTCTTTTCGCTGTTTCCTTGCAGGGGTCGCCATAGCGAATCATCTGCCTCCATCTATCCCTATCCTCTGCATCCTCTTCTCTCACAGGGACTATCTTCATGTTCTCTCTCACTGCGTCCATAAATCTCCTCTTTGTTGTTACTCTTGACCTCCTGCCTTGCAGCATCAACGTCAGCATCCTTCTACTGATATACACACAACCTCTTCTCTGAACATGTCCAAACAACCTCAATCTGGCCTCTCTGACTTTATCTCCAAAATATCTAAAATCAGTTGTGCCTTTGATAGACTTGTTCTTGATCCTATCCATCCTTGTCACTCCCAATGACAACCTCAACATCTACATCTCTCTGCTAACCTCCAGCTCTGCCTCCTGTCTTTTCTTTAGTGCCACTGTCTTTAAGCCATAGAGCACCGCTGGTCTCACCACTATCATGTACAGTATTCCTATCAGTCTTGCTGCCCGACATTTAAAGCCCCTACTTTCACTCCTAAATTCTTGCCTTTCCTCTTTTCTCTCTGCCTATGACCACACCTTCCTCCTCTCATTTTCCAACCAACAGTAGCCCAATTTCTACTCACACCCTGTAGGTTAACAGCACCGGTCCGGTATGAAAGTCATGTTAACAAGCAATATGAAATCCAAAAGTTATTTGAAACTAACCTTTCTCCATTGTAAAATCCACCAATAACAACTGTGTTCCAAAGTGGGTTCATTTTGCTTCGGCGGTTGTACATGACACGAGTGAGCCAGGAGTGGATTGCTTTGGGGCTGTAGCTGTGGCCATCTCCAAGGAGTTCCTCATCAATCCTAAACAAACAGCACACAATTTTTTTTTTTTTGCTTTGTAGCAAAAAAAATACATTACTTAATTTCATAAATCTAATTTCCTGACATTTTTTCTTTCCCAGTCATATGTTCTTCAGTTTTCTCCCACCTCCCAAAAACAGGCCAGTAGGTGGACTGGCTGTGCTAAATTGCTCCTATTAAATGCAGCCATATAATTCCTGCATTATGTCCAATGTTTGCAGAATAGGACAGTCCAGGACCTTGATCAGCGTAAGGCAGTTACTACAGGGGAAAGAATGATGCTGCAACAAGAAATTATTAACAAAATGCTGTAAAGAGAACATGCTGTATAAAAAAAAAAATGCAGAGGCCAAGTAAAGTGACGTCTGGCGCTAACACAGGTTTGTATAACCTTTCCTTAATAATGTTGTTAAAAGCTCAGTTCAGACTAGTCAGCAGTTTATTTTTGTCTGAGAGTAGTTACACACGAGATTCAATAGTAAACACTCCATATGAATAAATAGAAAAAAAATTCTGTAAGGAGACATCTATTTAGCATTTTTGGAAGGAGACCTCGATATCAATCTTATGTAACAATCAGACACAAGAAAACTATGTTTTTCCACAGGAATGTACACAGTTGTTTTTTTTTTAAACAATAAAACAATCCCTGTTATCTGATATCACCCAAATGAGGACGGGTTTCCATTGGTTGAGTGTGGTTCTTCTAAAGGTTTCTTCCTATTGCCATCTTAGGGAGTTTTTTCCCTTGCCACCACCATCGTCCTCGGCTTACCCCTCAGGGACAATTTGAAAATTTTACTTTATACATATTTCCTCACACATATCAAACTCCTTTCCCAATATTTTTTTTTCTTTTTGATTTTGTAAAGCTGCTTTGTGACAATGACCATTATTAAAAGCGCTAAATGAATAAAACTGAATTAGGTTGATTTCAACTTACCTTATTTAAAAGCAGGAGGAATGGGGGGAAAAACTAATTTAAACTTTTGGAAGCCATCCTACTGCACTCATTTCACATTTTGCATGTTTTGTTATGTTAATAAGCCAAAATATCTTTGCACTCGTGGCTGTACAAGATTGTTGATTTAGTCCAAGTTGTCCCCAAAGAGTTTAAATATCAGGATTTAGATTTAGGCTGTACATTATAATACAAGTGTAACATCTGGGAAACTTACACCATCTGTTCAATGACTTGTTTAATGTACTGGTAGTCTGCGTAGTCCCCTGAAGCTCCAAGGATGGTGTTGTCGTTGACTTTCATGAGGCGGGAGATGTTGCGGAAACGGGCCAGAGAGCCATAAGAGCCCAGCATGTCAGCGGCGATGATCACACCCCCTGTAAACTTCACCCCAAGCACTGATGTCCCCGTCACCATGGGATTACTGGGAAGTAAAAAAAAAAAAAAAAAAAGAAAATGTAAAAACAGAGATCGGGATTATTATCACAGTATTTTTTTAAAGAGAGAGAAGTAAAAGCACTGATTACGCTATTTTAATAGCAAACCTTATGCAAAATATTATGTATTCAATTAATAGCTCACACTTAAGCATTAGGCCCATTATATTACTTATTGTTTAGATATGTCAGTGTGCCTGTCTGCTAGGCTAACCTACATTACAAACTGACAATAATAAATAACAGGAGAAAATATCACAATGTATAATTCTATATGCTATAACAAAATACGTGTAGCAACATCTATTTTTTTAAGAATATATTTTATTTTTATCCCGTCATCGAGAAGATAGTTAGCTAGTTAGCTACACAAGCGATTTCCACCATCATGATGATACAGCACTGTTAGCTAAACTGAAACTAACACACCGCTAGCCTGTTAGCTTGCTAGCGAAACTGTATTATTTAAACGTCAAAGAGACAAAATAAATATTTTAAATCTTACAGTGTGTGTCGTACAGGCCCACATCCAGGAACCGTAGTATTACCGGCACCTGGGAATGAATAAAATTCTCCAGGTTTTGGTCCGCTCTCCCAGAAATTTAACTTCAGTCCACTCGACGCCATGTTGAACAAAGCCGGAAATGACGACAAGTCTCGCTTCCGGTTCAAATAGCAAATGAAAGGAAGTTCACAAATCATTTGAATATATTGTCTTCTGTATTTAAATGGCAACGTTTTACATTCATAAATGAAGTCCTAAACTATTACCTTTTTGAATACTTTAAATCTAATAGAAAATCATAAATCTTCTCTGCTATTGTCTCGACATTCTGATTTAGTGAATGGAACACTGATTTTTTTCTGCTATATTTTTCTGCTTCTACTTTTTTAATTATTATTTTAAAAGGTTATGGACACTACATCAAAAGCCATGAAATTGTGTTTAGCAAATGTGCTTCTTTTTATCTGATAAAAAAAAAAATAAAAAAATGAAGAGGCATGGACAAGAAGCAATAAGTATGATAAAAAATGGTGGTAGCCTTCCCGAAAATTCATTTTTCAGTGACACTTTTTAGCACCGATACCATGTTCTTCTATTTTCTTGACAAACTTTACTACTTGAGATCAAGAATTTTACTTGAGATCAAGAATGTTGACTATTATTATATATTAATATTTTACTGCATGACATACTGTGTATAGCTGTGTAAAAAAAAAACAAATAAAAATAAAAATTTAATTCGATTGATCCTAGTAAAGGCACTATATTCACTGTTACCCTGACCAAAATAAAAAATGTAGTAACAGTGAGGGTTTTAACGCCATTAATAAAGATTATAAAAGCATAAGATCTAGCTTGTGAGAAAATGAACTGCATGGTATATAAAAAAATGAAAAGAGCAGATTTATACCTCAACCTTGATTACTTGAAAACAAGCAGGTCTATATAATGCGAATAATTCCGAGAGTTATGTAGGTGAGTTATGTATGTAAATAAAATGCCCTATTGACTATTATTGTACACATTTCAATTCATGTTAGTTTTTATACTAATTATGGAAGTTGTTTTACAGTTCAAGAGATCTTAAGTTGGAATACTCTTAAAACAAACTGCTCCTTTACTCCCTCCTTTCTCTCTTTCTCTCTCATACTCCCTCCCTCCCTTCTTCATTCCTTTATTTTCTTCCCTCTCTCATTTAGATTAGAGTAGATTAGACAAAACTATTGTTGTCTTTGTCGTTCTTTCTTCCTTCTTGATCCTTTACATCACTCTCTCTCTCTCTCTCTCTCTCTTTCTCTCTCCTCTCCCTCCCCTTACTCTTTCATTTACATGGGAACCGGCTGAACCGTTAAGTAATGACAACACTCGAAGCTGTTCCTCTATGTTATAGCTAAATTATTACTGATGCACTAATGGTTGTATTAGGTTTTTTTTTCCTTTTCAAATCAATCATTTTTCTGGACTTAAATTCTTGATTGTTATTTGTTGTTGTACTTGTCGGTGCATAAATGTTGCCCCTTCAGAGCTGACAACTTTGGAGTTTGCTTCTTTGGAGTTAATCAACACTGAGCCTACCTCTGAGGTTTTGGGTCGTATCTGGATTTAAGTTAAGTTACTGTAAACGGAGAAATGAATTTTGATCAAATCCTGGAGGAAATCGACGGATTTGGGAGATATCAGAAGACTCTGTATGTGTGGATTTGTCTTCCACAAATCTTCCTTGCCTTTCATATGATAGCGAGCGTCTTTACAGGATACACACCAGCACATCACTGTCGGGGCTCTCCTGATGAACACTGGTACTTTAACGTGTCTGTGAACTACAGCCACTCATGCAGTATCGCATCTGCACGGAACCAGACTGAGGAGCTCTGTCCATACGGATGGGTCTACAGCCAAGAATTAATCCACAGTAGCACTGCCACTGAGGTAAACCAACACACGCCATGAAGAGAAACAGATTTTAGTGTAAAAATAAATAAAGATATTTGGGACAGGGTTTAAATGTCCAGTCTGTTTGAGTGTTTACAACTGTTTTTACCTGATTTTAAAAGTCTATCATTTGTAAAACACAGATAGGACTGCAGGACACGTACTAGAGACCTACTAGGGCCATCTTCAAGACCTATTAAAATCCTAAAAATCTGAACATCCAAAGGAGCAATTTACTCACCTTTAGGGTATCCTTATAGGGTAATTAGTAACACATTTTTGTGGCAACAACCTAACAACCTCTAAAGAAGTACAAAGTTATTGGAGTAAGAATTTTATTATACAGGATGTCCAGTGGGTTAGTGGTTAGGACTGTTGCCTTGCACCTCCAGGGTCTGGGTTCGATTCCTGCCTCACATCTGTGTTCATGGAGTTTGCATGATCTATCTGTGGTTGGTGGGTTTCCTCCAGGTCCCTGATTTCCTTCCACAATCCAAAGACATGCAGGTTAGGTTAATTGGTGCTCCCAAATTGCCTGTAGTGTGTGCCCTGTGATGGATTGGCACCCTGTCCAGGGTCTACCTTGCCTTTTGCCCTAAGTCTCTTAGGAGAGGCTCCAGGCCACTGCAACCCTGTATACAGAATAAAGTGGTATAGATGATGAATGAGTGGGTATTTCCATACATAGGGGAAATAAATTCATTTAATTTTTTTTTTTTTTAACCAAGGACCCCAAAATGTAAAATGATTCATTAGAGAAGAAAAATGGATCTTGGATTTTAGCTATCAGTGTTAACACAGACTGCTGCCACACCATTAGCTTTCATACTGTACATGCTGAGAGAGAAGCCATGGGCTACTATACACACATCTGTCCATGGCAACAGATGTCCCTGGGGCAGGACTATGTACACCCAGGTGTAAACCATACTTATTTGAAATAATATATAACTTTTTCACATGCAGACATTCAACACATTGAGGATTTCTGAAATGTGGCATATGTTAGAGATTATGTAAGTGTAGACATGGTGGAATTTACAGTAAAATACACAGATCTGTACAATATACAGTTTCTATATTAATATATACTCTGTAAATAGCAAAAATATTACTGTACACATGAAATTAATTTTGGATTATGTTTATTTCTTTAATGGATGCTTTAAAGCACAGTAGGGTAGTGAGTAGCATTACCACCTGACAGCTGCAGGGTCCTGGGTTCACTGGGTTTTTTTTAAGGTTCTTTGATTTTCTCCCACTGTTAAAAAAAAAAACATGTTTTGCTGTGAATATGTGTTTGATCTATAAAGATCCTTCAATGATCCCTTTAGTGGACTTTATTTGTGTTTCCAAATATGGGTGTCCCTCCATATTCCAAGGCTTGTGAATTATCCAATAGAAAAAATGTTCACATTATTATCAGGAGACTGCAAGTTCGAATCCCAACAATGAAAAAGTCTCCAGAGTCTTGATAGCAACGAGAGCTTACCTGTTCCTTTACCAACATAGAAAATCTTATAAAGTATTAAGTATTCTGATTTTTTATTTTTTAAAATATTGTTAGCATTGGCAACTAAATGATGTATGAGACTAATAAAATGTTCAGGATGGTGAACATCTAGTTCAGGATGGTAATGGTCCTTGGGGTAAGAAACTGTGAAGATTGTACACATATACACAATTTGTACAATCCTTTTATAATTATGACAATGCTGTATTTCAAATTTAATATGTAACGCTTCAATCATATCTATAAACCGAACGCATAAAGAAGCTTTTAGAATTACAGTATATGGTAGATTAAATCTAACAATTCATATGTTACTGTATGTTTTATCTCTGTTTGTATGTCCATTTTGTGTGTGTATGTGTGTGTTAGTGGGATCTTGTCTGTGACAGGGTGACTCTAAACAGTCTTGGTTCTTCGCTGTATATGCTGGGATTGCTTGTGGGAGCTTTTGTGTTTGGCTATATGGCTGACAGGTTTGTATGTATTCTTCAATATGAAGTGTCACACTCAAGTACATATGTGTTTAATCTAAGCCTCCATAAAAATCAAAGTTTGCTCCACATTCTTCATTGGTTTCGAATTTATAAGTACTACGGACTAATTTATGACTGTTTAATAAGTTGCGGCACAGTGGATTAGTGGTTAGCACTGTTGCCTTGCACCTTCAGTGTCCGGGTTCGATTCCCACCTCAGGTCTGTCTGCTTGGTGGGTTTTCTCCGGGTTCTCCGGTTTCCTTCAACAGTCCAAAGACATGCAGATTATCCTAATTGACGTTCCCAAATTCCCTGTAATGTGTGAATGAGCATATGAGTGTGTGCCCTTTGATGGATTGGCACCCTGTCTGGGGATAGGCTCCAGGCACTCTGCAACCCTCTATTTAACATGGAGCCCATCCTCATTTGGGTGATAACGGATAGAAATTATATAACCTCATGTGTGTTATGCAGCTGAAAGTTCAATATAACAGAAGTTTACTGAGTTCATTGATCATTACTATTTTTCTCTCTTACTTCCAGGTTGGGAAGGAGGTTTGTCATACTATTGTCTCTTGCCCTGCAGACAGTGTTTGGGGTGGCAGCTGCCTTTGCACCAAACTACTTAGTGTATGTGTCACTTCGCTTCATCATAGGAACCACCATGTCTGGTGTCATCATCAATGCATTTGTGTTGGGTAAGTAACAGTATTACAGTATATCATGATTCCATGTGGTTTATCCTTCAGTTTAAAGTGCGTAGAATGTAAATTTCCATAATCTAATCCTTGACACCCACCTCCAACCATTCTTTAGGAACAGAATGGACGTCTACAAAAAAACGCATGCTGGCGGGAATTATGACGGATTATTGCTTTGGACTTGGTTATACGTTGCTGGCCGGTGTGGCTTATTTTATTCGAAGCTGGAGATATTTGCAGTTTGCCATTTCAGCACCAGGTGTCATCTTTATTTCCTACATCTGGTGAGATAATAATAATATTTTACTTTGTGTGATATTGTGATAATGCGTCACTGTAGCCACAAAACTGGTGGTAGAAATGACTACTAATAATAGAATAGAGGGCACAAAGCACACAATTCTAAAGCAAATGATAAATGTTCATTTTCTGCCCAGTCTATCTACAAAATAAAAACTAGCCTTTTAACATTCAATAGCTTCAAGTCTGAAACATTCCACAAAAATATTTCCAGTAAGGATAAGTAGGGCGGCACAGTGACGCAAAGGTTAGCACAGTGACTTTACACCTCCAGGGTCTGGGTTCGATTCACATTTTGGGTCTGTGTTCATGGAGTTTGCATGTTGTCCCTGTGCTTGGTGGGTTTCCTCTGGGTACTCCGGTGTTCTCCCACAGCTCAAAGACATGCAGATTAGGTTAACTGCCATTTCCAAATTGACCATAGAGTGCGTGTGTGAGCCGAGTGATGGATTGGCACCATGTCCAGGGTATACCCTGTCTTGTGCGCAAAGATTTCTTAGGATAGGCTCCAGGGCCAGGGCAACCCTGCACAGGCTAAGCGGTATAGAACATGAATGAATGATAAGTTGGATGGCTGTCATTTAAGTAGTGAGCTTTTTAAATTAACACACAAATAAAATACAGCTCCATGGCTCAATATTGCTGAGTTTACAATATTAACAATAACAACATGTTTACAGTAGCGGTGTACCTAAAGTTGTAACTTGCTAATATGTACCCAGTGGTTGTTGTTAGTCTTTCAGCTGCTCCCATCGAGAGATCACCATCCGATCCGCACATACAACTTCAACTTGGCACAGGTTTTTATGCCAGATGCTCTTCCTGATGCAACCCTACCATTTTATCCGGGCTTGGGCCCCGGCACTGCATCCAGTGGCTGGGGTTTGGGCATTGGGTGGGAATTGGACCTGGCTCTTCCATATGGTGTACGAGAAACCTACCAGTGAGCCATCGATGCCCTGTATTGTTATCTAAATGTTCCATGATTTACAGGTTTTCAGCTCCCTTTGTTCCATTGTAAATTGCTCTAGAACTAACTTGGTTCGGCTACGGATTAGCTGTGCCAGAGAGAATAGAGATGATTCAACCAAGAGTAACTTTATGAAAATGGTGCCCTGGTTTTTCAATTAGCAGTCCACAAAATGTGGAAACAATAAGTGCTAATGTGGCTGAAAAATCTGATTGACCTGCTGGGTACATTTTAAACAGGAGTACTTAAAGTTCCTTTTACTTTCCGTGGCGTATATCACTCCTTTATTTGTGTGTCTCCTTAAATCTCTCTTTTGTGTCTCTCATTCCGTGTCTCTCGTCCTTCAGGATTCTTCCTAATTCAGCTCGCTGGCTGTTGGTAAATGACAGAAAAGAGGAAGCTCTAGAACTTCTACGTAAAGCAGCTACAATGAATGGTCGTCCCTTGCCTACTACAGTGCAGGTAGGACAGACCATCTTTCACACTCTTATTCATTATTTTCTAGTCTTTTTCTGTTCATTCATTAAAAAAAAGGCCATTGGCTCAATAGCTCCCTAACATCTCTATGACAACAAGTCCTAACCCCTCGTGGCAGCTTTCCAATCAGGCTGCCATTGTACCCTGTAAGTGACAGACTGGAGCTTGCAAATTGCCAAGGCAACTCTGGCATCACCTGAGCAGGATTGTCTCCCAGAGGTCCAAGTTTCAGTGTAATGTGATATGTAAAAAAACAAGCTATGCAAACAGAATATACAGTATGCTTAATTTACCATAGTTGTTTACTAGCTTGTTACAGGTGGGATCTTTAAAGTAGGGTTTTTCCAAGTGGGGGTTAAGAAGCGTAATAAGCTTATTATTTTGCTATAGTGGTGGTAATCTCAACCCATCATTATTAAACTTATTATATATTAAATGTGTAAGTATTAGCCTGCCGGACACTTGTATTAAATAGGTTTAATCTTAAACGTAATTAATAAAAACAAGTTGGTGTATAAATAATTATAATTTACAAATATATCTAAATATGACATTTGCTGTTGGTGAAAAGTTTAGGATTAAAGGAAACACTTAATGTCTTACTTAATAAACCATAAATGTCTTGAATAACTAGGCACATTATGACAGCCATAATAATAATCCTATGAATGAATAAGTTGGAGTTTGCTTACAGTTAAAATGAGGTCATGTTACAGTTAAAAGAATTGCTGTCTGGGGAAAAAAAGGTTGTGAAACCTTGATTTAAAGGAAGACTTTGGCCAATTCCATAATTAAAGTTTTGCATTGTACAACGAGCCTACAGTATAAACACCGATCAGCCATAACATTATGACCACCTGTCTAATATTGAGTAGGTACTTTTGCCACCATAACAGTGATGCATTTTGTGATCTGACACCTTTCTATCACAACCAGAATTAACATTTATCAATTTGGATAACTTGGATTACTGTACTTTTGGTAGTCCTAACCACTGCAGATCAGGAACATCCCACAAGACCTGCCGTTTTGGAGTTGCTCTGACCCAGTTGTCTAGCTGTGACAATTTGGCCCTTCTCACGGTAGCTACATTTTCAATATCTCGTTACAATGCGACTAGTGGAAGTGGGTGGGATACAGTCTTTTGGACAGCAGGTAAATGTTTTGATCCTGAAGTTGATGGGTTGAAAGCAGAAAAAAATGGGCATGGATAAGGATTTTCGTGACTTTGACAAGGGACAAATTGTAATGGTTAAGGGACTTTGTCAGAACAACTCCAAAACTGTTGCTCTTGTGGGATGTTCCTGGTCTACAGGAAAACCGGTGAATAAGCGACAGGGGCATGGTGGGCAAGACTCACTAATGCAGATAGGGGGGTGAGGGCTGTAATATAGAAGAGCTACTGTAGCTCAAATTGAAAAAAAGGTTAATACTGGTTCCAATAGAAAGGGTCAGAACACAGAAATATATACCGTATATATATACTGTCAGCTTGTACCAACAGGGTCCGGGTTTGATTCTCATCGCTGTGTGCATGGAGTTTGCATGTTCTCCCCGTGCTCGGTGGGTTTCCCCTGGGTACTCCGGTTCCCTCCCACAGTCCAAAGACATGCAGATTAGGCTAGTTGTCGTTCACAAATTGCCCGTAGTGTGTGAATGGGTTTGTGCCCTGCGATGGATTGTCACCCTGTCCAGGGTGTACCCCCGCCTCTTGGGCTCCAGGCCCCCCTATACCCTAAAGCGGTATAGACGATGAGTGAGTGAGTGAGTGAGTAATCATATTGTCAACTGACTCACTTCTAAAATGTGATTCTATCTTCAACCTCTAACCATGTCTGATGCATGTGTGGAGTGATTAGGAATACAATGCTTTAAGATGGCTTTTATTGTTTTAGCTTTGAAGCAATCCTTTGTCCATTTTGACCAATTTTTTCAAAAAACGCATAAGAAGGTCTGTTTAAGTTATTAAGGCGCTTCGTTAGCTATAAGGCTCCCTATCTACATTCTCATCGTACCTTAGACGACCAAATCTTCAGTTTGGTTTCAGTTGATTGTCTATTTATGGGACAAACATTTTCAAATAAACATTAATTTTAGGGTTGACGTCTACCATGCTGATGTTTTTTGCAGTTAGACAAGTGTGAGGTGATGCAGGGGAAGAATAAACACACTGCTGCAGATCTAGTCCGTACGCCCCAAATGAGGAAACGATTTTTGATTCTGCTGTTTATTTGGTAAGTAATAATGGTGCATATAGAAGTCAGTTCTGAGGATCCTGTGTACGGTTACAGTAAGTATTTTTACTACTGGTTTAACTTACCCAGAGAGTTCACCCAGCCTGTCCATAGTTTTCAAAAAAAAAAAAAAAAATTATTACATTTTGCTCTGCAAAGCTCCATATTTTCTTAGTAGTTAGCGCTGTTGCCTGGGTCTGTGCTGTCTGGGTTTCCTCGGGTACTCCGGTTTAACCTCCCAGTCCAATGACATGCAGATTGGACTAAATTGCCCATAGCGTGTAAATGTGCGTGTGAATGTTGACTACCATAGTAGTCCTACCACAGTCATAAATGGGAATAAATACAATGGTCACAATTGGCCTCCACAGTCCCTAGTTGGACTACAGAGAATCCTGGATGGATGGATGAAAATTGCCCATAGTGTGTGTATATGTGTGCGCCCTGTGATGGATTGGCACCCTGTGCCCTAAGTCTCCTGGAAAAGGCCCCATTAGCTTATTTTACATTCTCTTTTTTTCATCTATAGGTTTGTTAACGTATTAGTGTATTATGGTCTGTCTCTTGGTGCATCAGACCTGGGAACAAACATCTACCTCACTCAGTTTCTGTTCGGATTGGTGGAGTTCCCCGCAAGAACTTTGGTTTTGCTCGTCCTCCCGTATAGCCGTCGCCTCTCCCAGAGTGCGTTCCTCGCCGTGGGCGGCATCGCCTGCCTCCTCATGCTCATTGTACCAGAAGGTGACCAGCATTTCCTCTACCCCTCTTTGATACAGTATTTCTTTAGCACTTCTTCACTCTTTCAATCTGCCTCTCATTCTCCTGGTCTTATGTTCTGTGGCTCTTATCCATATCATTGCCATCTGTAGTTTGTCTGCTTTTGTTAATTTGACCTTTCTGTTGTTTTCTCAGATAGACCTCATGTAAGGACCGCTGTGGCGATGACTGGAAAATTTGGCATCACAGCTGCTTTTGCTGTCATCTTTGTTTATACAGCTGAACTCTATCCGACGGTGCTTAGGTATTTTCCTAAGGAACACATTTATTTAAAACATAATATCTATCGAGTCTTATATGCACTATGTGCAAATAATCATTTAATTGGTCGTTAATGATCAAATCTCATAACCTCCTAATTCATCCGTGCCCATATCTACACACTTTGATCACAGGCAACTTTGATAAATACGAGGGTAAGCAGCATAAATGTGATATTTAAATTGTGGACATGGAAATTAGGGAATAGTCGGCAAAAGCTTGCATCCACCAATCATCAATCATGTTTAAGTTTTGATGTATTATTAATTGATGTTGTACTCAAAACTGCCTCTGTTTCTTTTCAAACTTGATGAAGGTCCATGTGTACATCCTTCGGTTTTAAGTTTAAGATCTCCTCTCTGCAGACAGACGGGAATGGGAGTGTCCTCCATGTTAGCACGAATTGGTGGAGTTTTAGCGCCATTGATAAACCTGAGTAACTCGGCTATGTCCACAGCGATATTCGGCTTGGCCCCTCTGTTGGGTGCAGCTCTCGCACTGGGCCTGCCTGAGACAGCCAACAAACCCCTACCTGATACTATTCAAGATATCCAAGAAGCTGAGAGGTTGTTACATACACAACACTGACCCGGACAGCCCTCACTCATGATCAATCATTATGCATTATACATAACCATGTGCCTTGGTAACTTTTATGTAGTACATTTTATCCTTCTCTTTGTGCAGGTTACCTCCAGAGAATAATGACAGAGATGTCCCTGTAGACGTTATCCAGTCTCCAAACACCCCAGAGGCACAGGAACTACAGCGCCTCACAAACAAGTCTCCATAGAATTAAATGTGCCTGAATGAACAAACACACAAACATAGCTTTTATTTTTTAACTTCACTTCTTTTTAACTTTTGGGCTTCATATCGGAAAATGCAACCATTTTATGTTTTACATCTCTAACACTGTGACAAATACAGCCAGGTCCATAAGATTTGCATAAATTCTGCCTCCATACACCAACACAATGTTGTTCGTATTTCTGCTGCTTCCGTCGAGGGGTCGCCACAGTGGACAATCTGATCCGCACTGCAACTTGACACAGGTTTTAAACCTGATGCCCTTCCTGAGCCAACCCTGCCAGTTAATCTAGGCTTGGGACGGACACTGCATTCAGTGGCTGGGGTTTGGGGAATCGAATCCAGGTCTTCTGCATGGCAGGTGGAAAACCTACCACAGAGCCACCAATGCCCCATGCACTACCGCAATGTATTGAAAATTGAGATCTAGATGTGACTCAAGTGCAGACTTTCAGCTTTAATTCATGGGGTTTAACAAAAATATTGCATTACTTAATTGCATTTTTACTTGCTCAATTTTCAGAGGCTAAAAAGTAATTGGAAAGATAATTATAAATATGCAAAAACTGAACTCTGTAACCATTGGACATCACCAAATGCTGAGTTTTCTCCCCTGAGATGTTGTTTATTCGTAGGTCTTTCTGCTTCAGCCTTGTCTTCACCAAAACAAAAGCATTGCTTGTGTGGTTGGAGGTCCTTTGATTGTCTTAAACCAGTTAACACCAGGCAGTTTTGAAGCATTTGACTGAATCCAAACAGAAAGTATTGCTCTATACTGTACACTTCAGAATTCATCCTGCTACTTTTTTTTCCAGCAATCACAAAAACAGTTCCATTGACAGCCGTACAGTACATACCCATGATATACAGTACAGTACCATGGGTATGCCTTGGACCATTGTTCTTAAGTGTTATCAGTGGTTTCCATCTTGAGGTAAACCATCTACACCTACCGATAAACCGACCGCCTGCAGAGTGTTGTTGACTTGACTAGATGTTGTGATTAGCTTTTTCACCAAGGGAACAATTCTGTGATTATTGACTTTTGGTTGTCTTTTGTGGTCGTACAGGCCGTGTGGTGTTGCTGAGCTCACCAGTGTATTTCCTATTTTTAAGAATGTGCCAAATTACTGATTTATGAAATTTCTGCTATCACTTATAGGTCTGTTTTTTTTTAAGCCTAACAATGGCCTCATTCACTTGCAATGGAACGTTTTTGAACTGCATAAGAGTTCCCATGAACAGCTACCAAATGCAGACACAACACTTGAAAAATCAAAGCCACACCTTTTCTCACCATAGTTATTCATGTATTAACTAATAACATCAAACTTCTTATCAGTTAACTGTCCAATTACTTTTTAGACTGTAAAAATGGTGATAATTCCTGAATGGTTAATAGAATATTTTTGTTATACTCCTTGGACTGAAGCTCAAAGTCTTCACTTTAATCTCATTTAGATTTCAAATCCACTGTGTTGGAGCACAGAGGCAAAAACATGTAAATGGTGACATTAATGTATTTGCAGACTTTAAATAGTCTTTAATCAAGGCCAGTTTGAGACATTTTTAATAGTTTCATGCTGAGAAAGCAGCTGTGTCATCAAACCCAACTGTCACAATAAAATCAAAGCGAAGAGCAGTTCTCTGTTAAAATCACTGTTTTATCTAATCTCTAAGCAACAAGAAAGCACAGTAACCCTCACTGTTATACTAATAAACTTATGTATTTTTCCACATGAAAATCAGAAAACAAATTTTTAGCGTTGCTCTTATATCGTTTGTGAAAAAAAGATTGTTTTGAAATTCATGCTATATTGTTACATGTACTGTAGATGGTGAGAAGTTATAGGGAAAAACATTTTGCTGCATTATTATGCTTTGAGGGCATTTAGTTGGCATGGTTGTGTTCACTTGTCCGTGTAGATGGACACTGTTGGGTGGGGGCTTGCGGGGTGATTGGAACAAAGAAGCAAAAAAAAATCCTGCATTCCAACTACTCTGAAGTTGGGTAGTTTTAGCTTAAGTTGCCCCAATGCAACCAGAGGAAACAAAAGTGCACTAGAGAAACCCATCAATCAAGTTGTTAGTATGGATTTAACAACATGGTTGGGGCACGTTCAAGGTCATCCAGGAAGTTGGTTCTATTTGGGTGCAGCATAGTAGATAAAAACAGCTTGTACAACAAAGTATTGTGTAACAAGAATCTATAAAGTGATGTAAACCTTAAAGCACTTTTTGTAAGTCGCTCTGGATACGAGTGTCTGCCAAATGCATAAAAAGCTTCACCCGGTTTGGTTCAGACTAAAGGTTCTACCAGGTGTCGATTTTCTAAAACCCCATGAGCCCTGCTGGGTTTATAGTGTTCAAGAAAAACAGATGTACTGTATATTTTAGCCACATATCACTGAGCAATCTGTAAACTAGCAGTAGCATGTTACATTTTTTCTCTTGCTTTAAATCACTTTAATTCTTGTGTGGACACGAGACCGCTAGGTTTTACCATTTGTTTGAGATGATAAAATGCTGATTTAGTTTTGGCTTTGGTGTGGCTAATTTTTTTTACCTTCATTTTTCATTGAATTTAGAAAAATACTTGAGCACAATTTCCAGCACATCCATTTCCAAGCAACCAGGTGTCCTTACAGGGTGTCCTTACTGCAGGGTGATAAATTTACTAAACCACGTTCTTTGGTGTTTTAGCAACTATGGCATTGAATGTTGACAGGCTGTCCAACCTAATTGCTCTTGTGCAGTTGGTCATGTTGGTTGTTTAAGGACAAGAAGGAATTTATGGCCTGTCTATGTTTTTTTTTTCTTCACCTTCACAAAAAGCATGCAGACCTTTTTTTGCATAATTGACACAGGAAATCAAATTGTATGACCTTAAAGGATTAATTAACTTTCCCAAATACAGGAATCTAAACTGTGCTTGTGTACCCTGTGATGGATTGTAACCCCATCCGGGGTATACCCTGCCTCGTACCTTGAGATCGGCTCCATGCATACTGTGACCTAGTACAGGATAAGAGGTATACAGAATGAGAGAGAAAGTTGTCTATTAGATTGGGATGCAACCCAGGGTATTCCTGAGGTCTCGGCTCACAATAGTTCTGAAAGAGGTCTTGCGATCCATTTAGCCATTTGATTGAATAGTCCCCCTTAGCTTGATTTTAAAAAGAATTTTCTTAATGCTGTTTGCGATTGAATTTGTCAAAAAGGAAGCAAAACCTCAAATGTGAATGTGGTTAAAAATTCCTTTTTTTGGATTGAGTATCTTGGAGTACAATTTTCAAAAAGAAAACTAAAAAGGTATAAAACTATACTTAATTTTTTAAAAGAACAAACATTATGATTTCCCAAAGCATAAAGATAAATTTGTTACACCTGAAAACACAAGCAAAAAAAAAAGGTTTTTTTTTTTTTAATCCAGCATTTCCAGCAGTAACCCTTATGCACTGCCATCTCATGTACAAAAAGGCTGCATTCCAAACCAAAACACATTAGTGTGAAAAACGAACATTTTTATTTTAATGCAAATGGTTTAAAAGACAGCAGTACAACTGTGACAAAAATGCATCAGGCAGACTGCAGATGCATGCTGAAATGTTTACCTTCAGTGACATCGTGTGGTTATTCTTCGGTTTTAAGAGGAAGAAATATGTCTGGGGCAAATACTGGTGTTTTCTTTGTAGCTCATAAACCAACTACAGTTGATAATTACTTAAAGAAATGTGCTCAGATTTAATGTTCATTAGGACAGCGTGACGTATGTGGCCCCGGTTGCCACTCCACAGTTATTGTCCTTCATGGACATGAGGACGTAACCATCATTACCCCAGTAAGTGGACCAGGAGTTCTTCACCAGCCAGTAAGGCTGTCCATCTAGTACCCCATAACCCACTGCCAGAACAGCATGGTCCAAGTCATCTGTCCCATTCTCTACATCACAGGGAAAACAACAACAAAAATATCAATACATTGTCTACCACGTGTGGTAGAACCATACGT
The DNA here is from genome assembly GCF_024256425.1 of Clarias gariepinus. Classification (NCBI taxonomy): domain Eukaryota; kingdom Metazoa; phylum Chordata; class Actinopteri; order Siluriformes; family Clariidae; genus Clarias; species Clarias gariepinus. Next base: position 24,266,630 of record NC_071102.1, on the reverse strand, counting down.
TTTCTGTACTGAGCCCAGGAGATAAGTAAAACCCGTTATACAGGTAGTCCGCAACTTATGGACATTCGAGTTACGAACAGACCGCGTTTCTATTTCCGGTTCAAGCACAAAAGTTGATCACGTGTAAAAAATAGACAATGTGGTGCACCAGATACCAAAATTTAGAATTATATACAATATTTTAGTGTATAAGTGAATATATAAAATGTTTAAAGTGTGGCTGTGCGGGAGAAATGATTCGGCCTCAGTCGACTTAGACGGTGAATCAGGCTGGGAGATGGAAAACAATGATAGAAAATGTCTGTCCCGTAAAGCTGTACTGATGATGAATAATCCTAATGGCAGAAAATCCTCAATAAAACAGTTTCCAGTCCAAAACAGCTCTGAGACAAAACGGCATCCAGGATTCCCCTTGTGATTTATAGGCACAGAGACAAAAATTTATATTTCACGCAAGATTCATTTCCTTAGAGTTTGGAAAGGTGACAGATTTAGTCAAGTGGATTGGTATGCTTTATATATTATAAATTTGTGTTAAAAGCGCACAAGACTCACTTTGTCGGACTCAAGAACTAATTGGACATGCTTCCGGGACAGAACTTGTTCGTAAGTCGGAGACTACCTTTGCATATCTGGCATTGTTATTATCAATGCAAGTCTCGTTACATATAAAAAGTTTGTAAATGAATAACTTACTGCAGTCTGGTTCATAATACACGCCATTACTGTAGAAGCTGAAGGAGCGGTGAGCAGCGTCAATGCTGACCGCAGTAGGGCCATGTTTGTACAGCGCAGCCTTCAGAGCGTCCAAATCTCCACTGGTGACGTTGGTGTAGCATTTTACATGGGCAGTTAGAACAGATGAATTATAATGACACAGGCCATTCTGAAACAAATCCAAAGAAGCGGCATCATACAAAGATGAATAAAAGAAACCAAGGTGTACAATACAGGTGACTCATTGACATGTACGACTTTGGAATATTGCATTTTGTCCTTTGCATACCTTGTCCAATTCCTCCCTGCCACTAGGGGGCTCCCACATTAAAGCTACTACTACTACAACTCAGTCGGGAGGGCCGAAGACCATCACATGGTTTCTTCGAACCGTGTGACGCCAGCCGACCGCATTTTTTTCGAACTGCTCGCTAAGGCAGAGTAACACACTCCGAGGACAGCGCTATCCGAGCCTTACGCTGCCGCGAGCTCACAGACGCCCCTGATTGGCTGTAGAGCCGTAATTAATGTGGTAGCACAAAGTACGGACGGAGGTCTAGAGAGAGCTGATTGCCAATCAGCTCTTTCTAGACCTCCGGCTGCGAGAGGTTACAGCATCACCCAGGAATTAAACTCGTGATCTCTGGATGATAGAGCGAGCATATTTTAACAAAGTCCAACAGTATGATTACATATTGTTTATAGGTCAAGCCCTTGTTTGTAAGAGACAAACGAAAAACACAATAGAGAAGGTCGGCAGACCATACACAGCAGCGTCATCCTCTGTTCGTACACACTTCTTTTATGACAAAACACTTTTCCAACGCCTCCTCACCCCATAACACTACCTAACGCTCTTGTGATTGCTCTGTAACCACACTCCAAATACTACAGGATTAGAATTAGGCTAACCCCAGGGTTATTACAACAGCAAACAGGAACTAAAGTTGGAAATCTGTTCACAAATCCAAAGACCTATAAAAAATTTATGAGTAAAAACAAAAACAAAAAAACAAAAACAAAAAAAAGGATAAAATGTAAGACAGTGTTCTACACACCATGCCAGTGTATGCACCATAACTCTCTGCGGTGGAGATGCCGCCATGTTTCATGATCCATTCAAAAGCTCTCCACTCCTCCCCTCCATCACAGCCATTGTTTCCAAAGCCCCATGTACAGTCCACCAGCATCTGCTGAGACAACACCACACGCTCCCCTGTCTGTTACAGAAAAGAAATAGAAAAGACAAGGTAATGCAGGTGTTAAAAACTGATAAAAGGAAGTATACATACCGTGTATACACTTCATGCATTTACCTTTAGAAACAATGCTCCTTCTAGTGCTCCGGTTGCTGCAAAGCTCCAGCAGGAACCACATACTGCTTGGTCCTTTACCGGGGTCACAGCACCTACAACAGTACAGACGCTAAGAGAACCCAGGACTTTGAGAGGTCAATACAATGTACAAAATTTACCGTATAGCCTCCAGTCCAGAGAGTCGGGCAGAGTAAGGAAGCGGAGTTCATCGGGGAAAGGTTGGGCGTGGTTAGGGGTCTTCCTTCCTTTCCCTCCTCTCATCATTGCCAGTTCTTCCTTTGTGCGATCAGCCAGGTGGTTCACAGAGAGGGTATATGACAGGCCCGCTCTGTTCTTGGAGTGAATGTACCTGGCACAGGGGAAGCACAAGTGTTAGCAAATCTTGATCAGATTAAATCTAAGCGGGCTTTATTTTTTTTATTTATATTTTTTTAATTAATAACAGCTGTGCAATTAGTGGCAATCAAAACTAGGCATTTTAGGTGAATTGTAAACAGTAATTTTCCATACAGACTGCAGATCATTTTTTTTTTTATTATTTCATTCATCAATTGGTCCATTTAATTTCATTTAGGAGAAACTGATTTTTTCTTTTAATTCTAATAAAAGAAAAAATTCAAAATAATAATCAAATTACATTATCTACAGGTTACAACGAGAATTCCATATAAACCCTACAAATCTCAAGAACAAGTAAATATCAGACAAGACCGTCACAACCCAAAACAATAACGTCTCCATCACCTACCGGCAAAAACAGGGCTCTGAATTTATTTCCTTACCGAACATTATGTACAAAGTTGTGCTCTCGCTTTTCATGTTCCACCTCATCTTCATAGTTACGCTCGTATTCTTCCTTAAAGTGCCCAAATAACCGGTGGGCGTGGCCCACAGGAGACGTACGAATCAAGTCCTGAATGGGATTGGCTAGTATTCTGTGCGCCACTCCTGGACCAGGAAAAGGACCACAGCTCATACCTAATAAGAAAACAAACGTTAGGTAGAATATTTTAATATTAAGAGTTGTAGTCATATGTAGTTATATAGCTGTGCCAGCATAAGTGAGAAAATGAGAATGAGCAGTTAACCTTCTGGCAGGTCGAAGTCTTTAGGATCGATTCGAGAGCTGAAGTCACTGTAGTCAACCAGGTATTTGTCATAGTGGGAACCCAAAAGTGTGTTGTAGCCCATCATTTCATAATGCACAGGTTTGGCCCATGATGCCTCATCCTCTGATCGGGCCACCCACAGGCGGTAAGTGTTCTTTTTGTGTCCAAAGACAGTGACGTTCTGCCACACCTCACACAAGTAGCCCGCAAAGTACTCAACTTGTTCAAACTGGACACAAACGCAGACAAGTCAAGAGGAAATGATCAAACCCACAAAACTGTAATTCACAATTAAATGACTGTCCCAAATTTATGCATTAAGTTATATGAACCACTGTACTTTCATGAGGTATGATTCAAAGGCACAGACAAAACATTGCTACAGGGTATTTGTACAGCTACAGTTAGCCTCTTAAAACCAAACCGATACCTGAAAACCCTGTAGGTCTGGCAATACAGCCTGTGGCAGAACTGGATCCTCCTTAGTGCCATTGACTTGGAAGCATTTCATGGCATTGGTTTCTGACTCAGTTGTCACAGGTGTGATTTTGTAGCTGACCCCCTGATCTCCTGCTGCACCAAGCTGAAAAGTGGAGACTTGTCCTGCCAATGAGTAACCACAAAGCATACGTAAGACACTAAATATGCCTACACAAACAAAATGTGCAAGCAGAAACAGTAGGTTCAGCAGCTTGGAAATTACCTTGTGCAGACACACAAACCGCAAAAAAAGTACCACTGTACTTAGTTACATCACTTTATATTATATTATATTACACAACATCTTTCCCTGAAGGTTCCTGTTGATTTTAAAGAACAACAAAGTCCAGGAAATCCTGAAAAAGGTCAGTAAGTTCCTGTTTTACATTTTCTTCTTGTAGTTTGTGTTGCTGTTTTATAATTTACACATTATCACAAGGAGCAGGTCACCGGAAACATACAAACTATACGTACTCCTGCAACAGTGTCAAGCTTTCAATAAAGAACAAAAATTCTTGTTTCTGATAAAAATTTATGGTCAAATCATCATACTCATGTAAATCTACATGTAATGTTTAAATCAAACACACCTAGAAACAATATTATAAAACAGTAAGTTCCAGCTGAGCAATCTGATTAGACGAGAGGCATTCCAGGAGTGGTGATAAAGGATGGTAATTACTGGGATGTTTAACTGTGCGTGTATAACTCAGCATGCCATGTGTTTTACAATCTTTAGGTACACTAAACTTTGGTCACAGCATGGGTGAAAGTAGGGAGAGAGAAAGCAACTTGGTGGTGCTTGGGTTTGAACCTGGGACAATCAGTAGCCCAATGCCTTAACTGAGCGACCCCTGCCCTGGGGGGACTGAATCCCAAAATCCCCAAACCCTCTGTAACCCCTAATCAAGGTCCCTACCTTGTGTGTTGAACAAGTAACTGTACACCCTAGTGCACTAGCTTTCCATTTAATGCAATGTGGGATTTGATCCTGGAACCCGGAATTTAACAGAACTGATATTCTAAAGCTGAATACGTGGAACTTATGAAATAAGAATGAAAAAACACCAAAAAAAGAAGAAAAACAAATTGTATGTTCTATTAATATACATGTTAATTTGTTAACAGAATAACAGAAACTGTTGTATAAAAGCAATATTGCATTTGAGGTCATGCTGTTGTGCTGGTTATCATCACAGCTGATACTTAAAAATATCCGACACTACACTTAACACTATGAGTCAGCACCATGATTGGTAAACGAGACCTAAAGACATTATCGTAATATCAAACTTACCATGATAATAGTCAATTCTGCTTTTCTTCCCCAGTAGATCAAACCAGCCTTCAAACGGTTCCTTGATTTCAGCATAAGGTAATGAGATCACACCTTTAAAAAAGAGCGACAGAATAAGTTCCAATCTTAAAAGCCATTGGAAAGACAAAGAAAAAAAAATTTAAGTTTTGACTACCTTTTACATGGTACATTAATCCAAAATCAGGAAGAGTCCGTCCTGCGAGAGGTGAAGCTTGAAAAATGTAGACACAGAGGAACATGCAAGTTTAATATTATACCATTTAAACTCATATCTGATTGGGCAAATGGTGTTGAACAATTTCCTAAAACAGCAGCTCAGACTTTAGTTTAATGCACGATACAGTGTTTAAAAAAAAAGCCTACTGACTATATGGGAGACACTGAACACATGCACATAAAAAGCGCAATTCTTAATTTTGTGAAATGTTGGAAGGAGTCTCCAGTTTCAGTACTTTGTAACATCTCTCACATCAAAATCAGCTAATAAAAGGCTTTAATATTTCTCAGTAATATGACAAGGTAAATTATAATACTATAAAGCAAATAATCCCTTGAAATCATTTATTTTGTTCATGGTGGAAGGAGTCTACAGTTTCAGGTCTTTGTAACATTGAGACAAAAGCTCTAAACTTTCTCACATCAAAGTCTTCTGACAAAAAAGCTTTGAAGTTAACATGTCAAGCGAAAACATCAATTAACTCGCTTTGTAGAAGGAGTCTTTAATTCCAGTACTTTGTAACATTGAGACAAAAGGCAAACGATTATCACATCAAAGTCTCCTGTATAAAAGGCTTGTCTTGGCAAGCCTTGTGACAGAACACTTAGTTGTGAGAAAAGTTGCAGCTTTTGTTTCAAATGTAACAAAATACTTTAACTGGAGATTAATTTTCTAAATCAACACGCCACCTTCTGTTTTTTTTTTTTTTTTATCTTTTCTAATAACAGATATTCTATATCCGGTTACAGAATAACGCTTTACGAGCACTTAGGAGGGGATAAACACGATTTCTGAAAAGCAGTCTTACCTGTAGCACAGCCGAGCAACACGGCTACAGCTAAAAAAGGCCACATGATTAAGCTGTGTGTTAATAAAACGCATACAAAACACACAAGATCTTAAACAACATGAAAAACCTGAGCGCTATTAACAGCTCTTGCTTATCAAAGCAACGAGCTACGGCGCGCGCCAATCAATTCGCAGCGCAGTGAAGTCACATGACCTAAAGCGACTCGCTGTCACATGATCATAGTCAGCTGCAGCTGACTCGCGCCAGTTCCGCTCGCGCACTGTTTAATACCTTCATATTCCCTTATACAAGTGCACTTGATTGATGAAATAAAAGGTGTTAAGATGATAACTCACCCCCTAGATGGTGCACTACATATCAAAAACAGTGTTATTTAGTATTTAGCCAGAGTCAGGAGAATATGTGAGAACGGGACCCGGGTATCCTGTTATTGTGTAACTTAAATAAAATGAAAGATTAACTTGACAAATGTGACAAGATGCAAAACATGCTGAGTAAATCAAGTCCTAACAAGACTAAGTGAAATCTAAGATGAAAAGCAAAACCTGTAACTAAATATTATACAGTAGATACTGACACCCTGCTTAATATATATTTTTTTTTTTTTTTTGTTACTCTGAGTAGGAGTTAACTCAAACTCTTTTATATGTTTATCTGTTAAAGAGCTAAGCTCTAAGCTCTAAGAGCTAAACAAGCTGTTAATGGAGTAAATCAAATGTAAAGAAACAAGTACTCATGCCAAAAAAAAAAAAAAGCAAAAACGCAAAAACTGTTAAATTTGTTGCTTAAATAGTTTTGGGTAAAAGCTTAAAATTGTAGTGTCCGTAACCATGTCAAATTCATGTTGCAATATCGTAACAGTTTTGCATTTTAGAATAATACACTTTTCAGGTTGACGTGTTTTCATTTGAAATCTAAATTGACCAAGTTTTATCTGAATGACAATTAAGATCCTTGAAAGATTTGAATTATTATTTTTTTTTAAAGTTATGGACACTACATAAAAGGACATGAAATTGTATTTAGCAAACGTGTTTCTTTTTATCTGAAAAAATCTTAATGGGTATGCATAATTAAAAAAAAAAAAGATAGGAAGCATAAAGTTTTATGAAAAATTGTTATATGATCCTATTTGAAAAATAACTTATGTTTTGATTAGGAAAAAAAAAAGCATTAACAATGGTCTATATCGCAAAGCAGCTTCATATAATCAAAAGAAAATTTGTGAAATGAGTATGAAACGTGTGAGAAAATATGTGTAAATCAAGTGATCAAGTTGTCCTTGATGAGCAACCCAAAAGTGATGGTGGCAAGTAAAAACTCCCTGAGATGGCAATTGGAAGAAACGTTGAAAGAATCTTTATTTGGCTGAATGAAAAGATGATGAATGGAAGAATGAAATAGAAATTATATATATATATATATATATATATATATATATATATATATATATATATATCACAGCCACAGACAATGAAGTATAACATTTGATCATTTTATTAATTTATTTGATTAGCAGATTAGATTAGCACATTAGCACACGTTCTAAAAGCTTCAGAACAAAAACACTGATCAGCCATATCATTAAAAACAGGTTTTGGGTTCTCCTTGTGCACCGGGGAGCAAGAATCTGCAGGGCCTCTAGGGGTGTGCTGCGACTGGATGTTGGCACCAGATCCTTTGAGTGCAGGACATGGTCACCACATTTGTCCGGTGCACCCCATTAGATGTTTGGAGGCTGGGATTGCAGCCTTGGGCTGGTCCTTGTATATGACAGGCTGTGGTGCACTGTATATGGGTGTTCTGGACATGGTTGAGTTTTGGATATCTATGAACATGTCACCTGTTTGCTGGTGTAGAGTTGTTGACAAAGGGTGCTCAGGTTGGAATAATACAATGGTCACCACTGGCCTTCTTGGTCCGTATTTTGACTACAGAGGTTCCTAGATTGTTCTTGGATGGTTGATCAGTTCACCTGTCAGTTGTCATACTATTATGGCTAATTAGTGTATATTCTTAATAATTATTTTTATATTCCCACTTTAAATGGAACAAACTTGCCAGTGCAATTCACAATAGAAGTGGAACAATATTACTTCCTTGTAACATGATTCTGCCAAGCTGTACTGTATGTATGCTTAGAAACCCTGTGGCATTGCAACCTTGATAACCTGAAGCTACAGCTTTCAGACCAGGTGCTCCCACTGCAGAGAGTACACATGTACATATTAGGATACATTACTGTTCAAGAGACTTGAGCTGGTACACAAACAACCAATTTAGCATTTTTTTTCCATTTAATGTACTTTAATTAAATATAAAGAAATGAGGGGTGGCTTAAAATTATATTACTAAATAGACATGTACTATAAATATGTGAATTTTTTGGTTAATGGTAAATTTTTCAAAAAAAAAAAAACTAAAGAAGGTGAGTTATGTTGTTTTTTATTGTTTAAAGGTGAGAATAAGCCTTTAGAAGTTTAAAAGAACAAGAGCTGATTTTTTTTCGCACATTTTAAGTTCATAATTTCAACTTAGATTTATCATATGTTTTACACACCAACCCTGAGCACAAAAGAGGGTCAATTGTAAGGAGACCAAAAACTTTATGAGACAAGGTTTAATGTAGCAGATAACTCCAGATCCCCACCACTATAATTTTCTGAGGATGCAGCATTAAAGTCCAGAGAGATTTCCAAATCCCCTGTATTTAGATATTGCTACTTTTAAGATTATACATATGAAAATATATCTTTTACAAATATATTCTTACAAAATCTGAGAATGGACACACCATCATATTATAGTACACCGTTTAAGGCCTGGGCCACATATATACGGGTATTTTTAGGATTTTTTTTGTATCTTGGCATTTTGTTTTCCGGGCGTTTTGTGTTTAACATAACTGGAAACTGTCTGTCTGGACAACACCTGGAAGGTTAGAAACTCAGTTTTCAGTGTTGAGGTGTGGACATACAGTAAGTGTGCACGTCCCATGCACTGTATCTCCTGTGTTTTATGTTAGACTGTGACTAAATGACAAAATTAATTGTCATTCAGATGAAACCTTTTTCAGGTCTCTGATTGGCCAGCATGACATTGAAGTTAGCCTTTTTTCATGTGGACATCAACTGTTTTTGTAAACAAAGCAAAAAAAAACAAACATTTTTAAAAATACTGTATGCATATGGTCCAGGCCTCAGTGACACTTAGAATGTCATAGTGTGAAAGATCATGAAAGATCAAAAGAGGAAATTACTGGACCAATGCATTGAATAGAAAGGGCCAAATATGTTTTAATCTCAGCGCTGCTGTAGGTTGGTTCTGATCGGGAGAGCGACATCCACCCAGTTGTTGGATTTCTGGATGACTGTATCCCATACACTGATTTCTTCTTCAGTGGAGTCCATCCAGAAAACCTTCTGACCGTAACTCACACCTAAAAAAAACATGCACACACAAACTTTATACATGAAATACACACACAATTAACATAATTATTACAATTATAAAAATATCTGGAGTGATTCATAAATTAAACAAAAACGGAATAAAACAGATGAATGGTAGAATATTCTGCAAAATGTGACAAGGACCCCGTGAATGTTATACAAGTAGAAAGAATTGGAAGGTAATACAAACCACTGCATTCACCAATTGTTATAGGCCACAGTTTGTGTAACAGAACACATCTGGTAACATTCTATTTGAAGATACATTCTATTTGTATTTCTATTCTATACATTATCATGCTAATGTTTTGAAAGTGAAAACAAGAAAACTATAGAGTATTTGTGTCCATCCATGTATGCATCTGTATACCTGAGCCTGTGCTGAGGCGCACGCCACCAAGACACTTGGATGAGTTCCACACGGTAATTTCAGCACATGCCTGTATGAGGTCATTAAACTGCAGTCCATCATACACCATTGTGTGATTGAATACAGGACTGACCGAGCCACAGACAACGCGTGTCTGCTGACCACTAACACCGCTCTCATCTGGCAAAACCACACTGCAAACACACCATACACACTCACATATACTTTTTTACCAACAGAGATATTGATCATTCTGCAGATGTTTGTAAATGTATGTAGTTTTACCTTTTAACAAAGATACTTGGAGTGCCGCGTTTTGGGGGAAGGAGTCCAACAACCTCCTTCAGCCAAATATGTAGCTCTCCAGTGAGAGGGAACCCTCCGTCTGTATCCACAAATATGCAAAGATATACATTTACATATCACATATACAAAGATAGTTATAATTACATGCATAACATATAATTGATTATCATATATCTCTCCGTTTCTATGTGTGTTTGGTCACCTTCAGAGCCAGGCGGTATGAATTTAAGCGTTAGTAAGACGGTTCCCCTGCTGAGGACAGTTTCAGGGTTCATTTGTACCTGAGACAGAAAGTTATGGTTTAAACAAAATAATTTCTCTGCTTTGGGTGCAGGCTGTATTTTACTCACCCTGGGTTGAAGTGGGTACCAGGAAAGCTTACTCTGGGTCCAGTCACACTGGCTGAGCGGCACCTCCACCTCTCCCAAGAACAGGTTCCTCCGTACACGCTCCATATGCCACACCGACACACTGAGGACACGAGCCAGCAGGTCTGATTTACGTACTTTATACTGGAATAAAAATTGGGATCGTTCTCATAATTGCACATAATGGTTAAATATGAGTTGTATTAATTTTACAATATATTAATAATATGTAAAAATGTCTGTATGGTGTTTACTTAATGTAATTTAAAGAAGATGCCAGTTTAAATACATTTAAAAAACATATATAAACAAACATTAATAATCATTAAAAAGTCATTTGGCTCTGTTATAGAGAACTAGCGTTAGTAACCGGCGTTGACGGGTAAAGATTTGTAAAAACAGTTGAAGCTGATCATCTGGCATAGAACTGCTCATAACTTCCATTTTACTCACCATTTTGATTTCATTTATAGCGCACAATTCAGTTTTCGTAGTGTACATACTCTCGAAAGAGTACAAATGAAGCTGAAATTTTTACCTTAAGTGTTTCATCGTATACGGGATTTAGAGTTTTCCTCTTTACTGAGGTTTTCCTTTTACTACGAGCTGAGTTATCTGGAAGGAGGTACAGTTTCACATACCTGCAAAAAATAAATTATAATAAATATATGGATGTACATATATATTTGTGAGATGGCACCTTAACATTGACCCAACACTTACGGGTCAGAGTGCTTGTTACGTGCTGGAGCCAAATCCTGACATCGACACACTCGCACAAGAAGCTCCTCTCTTTTGGAGTCGTACTGCAGGGCAAACTGGATCCGGCCAGTCACAGTAACACTTCCAAAATCCCCGACGCTGTATAGGCTCATCATACTGCCACTCAGCTATGACACACACCAAGGATGGGTTTTTTTGTTTGTTTGCTAGTTTGTTTGTTTCATTGTCTGTCCAGTTAGATGTGTTGCCTAGCAGTGCTGGACATAACATACTGTATTTGCATATACACAGGGTACCGTACTGTATATGCAAATATACCTAGTGTACAGTATATGCAAATATACAGGGTGGGTGAAACTGAACTAGGCATTAAAAAATGGTAATAAAGTCCATATTTTTAATACGAATTTATTAAAACTAATTGTACATATACTTTATTACATAGGAAAATGCAAGCAAATCTTTATATATCAACTTCTTTTTGCGTCGTTCACTGAGACAAGAACAATGGAAATTCACACTTCATAACGTGCTGCGCGTCTTAGCTTGTACTATTGCGTGCAAAATATAAAATCCTAGTTACTATCGTCTGTTTAGAGAGTTTTCATCATGCTTCTAGTGATAATACCAGTTCTATTGGCATTAAATATTACCTACTCAATTTTCACTGTTATGGACTCTTATGGACAGTCCTCCAAGAGGCCACCAGACGGCGCACTACCTTTAATTTTGTGCCCATCCCAGATGACTTAGGGCATGAGCCAGGGTACACCCTGGATGGGGACTCAATTCATCACAGGGCGTGCACACATTCGCTAAATCACACTCCACGGGCTGTTTGGGAACGCCGATTACCCTAACCTGTATGTCTTTGGTCTGTGGGAGGAAACCAGAGTACCCGAAAGAAACAGGCACAGGGACCTATAATCATTTTCTGTCATATAAATATAAAAGCCATATAGACCTTGTGCTATTCTTTTGAGTAAACCATAGTTATTCCAATTTATCTTCCAATTTGATGCCCATCTTGCTTTTCCTGCACTAGACATCACTTTTTGATATCCAATATTCTGTGCATCTACTTCAAATACAATTGTGCGTTTGCAGTGTACAGTAGATTGTTTAGTACCAAGTTGATATTGTGCATAATGCATGTTTTTTTTTACCAGCTGTTTAATGCCATTTCTTACGGTGTAAATGCAAACTAATCATGAACAGTCCAAAAATGTAATAATGCTGGCGCAGTTAACTACGCATATAACAAGTTAAACTAGAGTAACCAATAGAAACATAGGGGGAACATGTAAAAGTACTTGCAGCCCAAGGTCAGATTTGGACCCTGCACCCTAGTATGGTGAGGCCCCAGTCCTTATTTTTTATATATTTCAAATATTTTATAAAAATAGGAGGTTTATTTAATAGGTTTACCTTATAAACTACCATTTTGGTTATTCTAAAAGCATCTACGCATGCATCCTTTTTATTGTTGCCTTGATATACAGTATTTATGATAAATGTTTATACTTTCCCGACTCTGGTGCCCAGCTGTCTGTACTCTGCGAACATTTTACGATTAAGTCAAGGTGAATGTGCAAATAAATACATAATAAAGACTCCTGCGTAACGTCTATATCCCTGAATAAAGAAACAACCCCTCAGTGCATAACGCATCATTGCAGACTGAATTAGATTGAGGTCAAGTTCTGCGTCGTTGGCTAAAAGATGTAGGACTGAACAGATGACAATGTGTCGAAGCACTATGATGTCTGAAATGGGGTTAAATGGCTGTATTTCAGCAGTAGAGTGTATAGCTGTGTGCAGGAGTGTTTGCTTCTACCGTATGATTAGAGTACAAGTTGTTAGCCGAGCCGAATCTTTTGTATTCCAGTTCAGTGCTGCCAGAATCGATATCTCCATCAGAGTCAGCCTATGGATAAACAGACCACAAACAGTTCCGTTGTCGACTTCACTATTTGAAATGATTGTGCAGTGATGTGTAATGTACAAACGCTATGGCTAGACATCTTAATACTGTAGATACATGCGGTGTACAGTATATACCTGTAGTGACGAGGTTGTGTTCTGCAGTGATCTGTCCTCTAGGGCCTCTGAATCTGCAACACTTCCTGAAACATAAAGAAAAGACAGATAAAGGACAGAGATAAGTCTGCAATTTCCTGTTGGGTCATTTAGTTTAAATAAGGACTTGCCTTCTGTAACCTCCCTTGGCTCAATTTCTGAAGTGTCGTCTCTCGTTTCGGTATACGTCTAGAAAGACGGAAAATAAAAATGGCAAAACTGGCATAGGGATGGTTTAGGCTTTACAGAAACATGTTCAATCGAATTCTCAAATACATTAAAAAAAATACAATCTACATTAAGTGGATCCTAATGGGAGTCTATAGTATACTGTAAGGCATGGTCCATCATTCAAAAAACCACAAACATTAACACAGAGCAATAATGAAGTCAGACACACAAGCCTGATGCACAATTGGTGTCCCAGTTTGCACTGGGGTTGAAGTCAATCCTAGGCTCCAAGTTCTTTCAATCTAGACTTGGTAAACCATGTCCTTATGGACAACGGTGCTTTGAAGACAGAGGCATGGCCGAAAGGAAAATAAGTTTGGGCTTCAATGAAGAGCAATTATAATGTTACATTTCATCCTATACAATCGTGTGCTTCCGACGTTTGGTGAAGTTCCACATTTGGATGTGTGTCCAAATACTTTCGGCCATACAGTAATAAGACAAATATGCAAACCTATTTTCAAAACTAACAAGGGCTTTCACAAACACCACTTATTTACTAAAACTAACCTTTGTGCTTCGCTTGATCCTTGGTCGGGGTTCGGGGGCCTTGCTGTGGTTGGCACTGTGGAAGATTTTTTGATATTAGCTCAGGTCCTGGAATGCTTGAAATAAAAACATTCCAAAAAAAAATTTTTTGAGTATTTAAAAAAAATTGAATGAGGCTTTCAATAACCTCTCTTTTTTCTCTTCCCCTGTTTTAGATTCTTTTTCTACGACTTCTCCATCCTCCAGGACTGCAGTGTTCACATCCGTGGTCTTATCCTGCTTCTGGGCTGAATTTTTTTGTTCTTTCTGTTCTGTAAACACTGACATCACAGGCAAATCTACACAATGACAAATAGTGTGAATTTGACCAAATGGTAAATAAGGACAAGGTTAAACAAAGCATACACAAATGTACACATGCAGGACTAAGGTTCGGCATACACACGAGAGCACGTCTCGATACATTCTATGATATGAGCGATTAAAAGACCTTTATCCTTCTTTTTGCGGCGTATAGATGTTTGGACGACATCGACCCCTCGTTTATGATAGCGCTTGGATCGTTGCTCGCTGAACCATGCGCCGGTGAGGAAGTGAAGGCGCGCAGGGTCGGACTCCACTTGTTTGAGTTTGCTAGGCACACAAACACACACGCATTACAAGAAGCCATGATAACATAAATACACAATAAATAGCATTACTTCCTCCATCTATCTCAATCTATTACAGCATATTAACTCACCTGATTCGGCCCTCGTCGAGGTTGTGTAATTCACTATCTCTCAGCAACACATTTAAAATGATGGTTTGTTCCGCTTCAGTCAGATGACCCAGGTCCAAAAGATTTTCTTCCTCCATAGCAGACTGACTTCAGGCCAAAAACTGGAAAAAAATTTGGCTACTTATAATTTTTCTTGAAGTCTGCCTTCCAAGAACATGTTGGGTAAAAAGCTATTTTAGGGCAATGTTTTTGAAAATTTGAACGGCTACATGACAGAGCAAAATGGGCAGAAGCCTAATAAAATCAGTTTTGTAAAGAGACACTGGCTGTCAAAATGTCCATAATAGTGCTGCATCATGACAATATCAACAAAAACAGAGAGAAGCACTTAGAGATGACAGCAAACAAGGTTTTAAATGATTAAACAACTTAATAAAAAGAGATAAATTTTATCACCACAATAGAGTTGACTGAATTAATCAGTGATCATTTCCCCTTTTGGTTCCGGACTGGGCCCTCCATGGACCGGGCTTGTTTGTCCGGCACTTCCAATGGGACCTCAATCGGATTAGGATCTGGGAAGACTGGAGTCCAGGTCAGCGGCATTAAGCTCTTTGCCTGCTGGGCCGTGTGTGTGGCAGGGTGCACTCGGTGTTCCGGTGCCTGTCTATCGTGGCCAGCATTGACTTTTTGGCGAGTTGTGCTGCACTTGATTTTCTGTGGGATCGAACCAGACTGGGTTATGCCTGGGTGATATAAATCGTTTTTACCTCAGGTGTTGAGCCAGAATGTGCGTGATGTGTATGATGCTGATGCTTAAACTTACAATCAGTATTTTCTACTATAAACATTGTTTATAGTAGATGTTTGCAGTAATGCCATGTTTTCCATAATTTGATGGCTTTTCCCAGGCTGGTGCAGAAGGCACACCGGGGGATCCATAATAACATATTTATCAATCCAAAGCAGTGATATTATAATGTATTCCAGCATTCTATTGGACCAGAGTACACGGGCCAGCCTTCACTCCCCATGTGCATGAGTCAGCCTGGGCCACCCATGACCCTGTTTTCAGTTCACCAGTTTTCATTTCATGGATCATTTTTGGTATGTCATGACCGCTGCAGCCTAAAAACATCCCACAAGAGCTGCAGTTTTGAAGTTGCTCTGTTGTACCCAGTTGTCCAGCCATCACAATTTGTCCTTTCTCACAGTAGCTACAATTGTTATAATTGCGACTGGAATTTGAAAGTTGATGTTGGAAGCAGAAAAAATGGGAAAGCATAAGGATTCAGAAGTCAGAACATACCAAAAGTGATCCAAGAAAGTAAAACCGATAAACTGGTAACAGGGTCATGGGTGGCCAAGACTTACCGATAGACATGGGGAGTGATGGATGGCCTGTGTTGACTGATCCTATAGATGTGCCAGTGTAGTGTAGCTCAAATTCCTGAAAAGGTTAAAGCTGGTTGTGATAGAAAGGTGTCAAAACACAGGGCGACCTAATCAATATTAGGCACAATTTTAATCAGGAAATACATTATGGTATCACTGTTTTAGATTTCACAGATTTCCCACCTAAATATATAATTACCTATATTTAATTAGGGCACAATGTAAATCCATTGTATTTAGGATACTTCATCTCATCTCATCTCATCTTCTATACAGGCTTTATCCTGTATTCAGGGTCGCGGGGACCTGGAGCCTATCCCAGGAGGATTAGGGCATGAGGCAGGGTACACCCTGGACAGGGTGCCAATCCATCGCAGGACACACACATACACACACTATGGGCAATTTGGGAACACCAATTAGCCTAATCTGCATATCTTTGGCCTGTGGGAGGAAACCGGAGTACCCGGAGGAAACCCATCAAGCACGGGGAGAACATGCAAACTCCATGCACACAGAGCCGGGAGGTGTAAGGCGATAGCGCTGACCACTACACACAACAAAAAATATTCTTACTGCTCCAAAAAAGTGTCGCACAATATCATTAATCAAAGTCAATAGTACTGTTAAACATGGGGCAATAAACCGTTGAAGAGGAAGTTGTACTGTAGTCCTCTGCAGATGTCAGACGGAGAGAGAGAGAGAGAGAGAGAGAGAGACAGTCAGGTAAAGCATTGCCTGAGATAAGCTGCTGCTGAGGGGGAACTTGCCAAATATCAGTGCGCATGCGCAGTAAAACAAGCCCCAAAAAAACTAGCAAAGACCTTAAAAAAAAAAAGAAAAAAATTTCAGTTGGAACTAGTTGAAGACCATTTTGACATTCCTGGAAGATGTCTAAGTGGTTAGAAATTTGAATAATATTCCAAATGAATAAGTAGATTTGAATAAAAAAAAAAAATCCATTCATTTAAAAAACAAACAAACAGTCTAATAGGATAAAACTCATTATAACTAATCGAGTCTACCAGGTAGTACAAGTAGCAGGTGTGACAGAGGAGGATGGTGTATCGACGCACCTGTTTCTGTTTCTCTCTCTTTCAGCTCAGGATATCTGGAGCGGAAACGAGCAGAACAAACAATCCAGACTTTTAAATCTCCAACTCGGGGTTGATATCAAAGCTCAGTTAGACTCCAGGTTCGGAATGAGTCTCCTGAACGCGTCCGATTCCGCCCTGCAGGCTCCGAGCAAAACGCGAACCGGATTCGAGAGCGCGCACTTGCGCGTACACGCACTTGTGCACACACAGTTAGTTAGTCTCTCTCTCTCACACACACACACACTCATCAATTCACCTCATGTATCTCTCCCACGGTCTCTCTCTCGCCTCTGAGACCACGGGATCCCATTCATGAGAAGGAGAAAAAGCGCGGGAACCCACTTTAGGGATCAAATCGGTTCTATGTTTTTGATCTTTTCTCTTTTGTTCTCGCTCTCTAACACACGCACTCACCAGCAGATGTAAATTAGCACGACGCTGCTGTTTTGTGTGGCCTTGCTGTCATCTAGCTGTCCCAAGAGCTATTAGTCCACACCTGTAAAATACACACTAACTCTTGCCTAAGTACACCCATTAAATACACAGAAAAAAAAAAACCATGCAATCATTTTGCAATCATTTGAGTGGGCGTGTATATGCGTCACTACATGGCTGAAATTCTCCACCTAAATAATTATAAGATGAAGAGGAAGAAGAAGAATGATCATCAACATCATTATCATAGTAATCAGAATAAATGTACAGTATGATGTTATCCTTATTGTCTATACTGCTTTATCCTGTATACAGAGTCACAGGAAGCCTGGAGCCTATCCCTGGACCAATCTTTCACAGGTCAGGCACACATGCATACACGCACACAACGAGCAATTTGGGAACGCCAATTAACCTGATCTGCATGTCTTTAGACTGTTGGAGGAAACTCACTCAGCACGGAGAGAACATGCAAACTCCATGCACACAGACCTCGAGGTGGGAATTGAACTCGAACCCTGGAGGTGCTAACCACTAAGCCACTGTCCTGCCTACATTATTATCTCTCTCACTGACTCGCTCATCGTGTATAGTGCTTTATCCTGTACATCCCTACCGGAACAGGGTGCCAATCCATCGTAGAGCATACACACACACACACACACACACTCATTCACATACTACAGGCATTTCGGGAATGCCAATTAGCATACTCTGCATGTCTTTGGACTGTGGGAGGTAAACAGAGTACCCATAGGAAACCCATACAGGGAGAACATCCGAACTCTATACCCACAGGCTCGAGGTGGGAATCAAACCTTAACCCTGGAGGTGCAAGGCGACAATGCTATCCATTAAGCCCCCATGCTGCCTGCCTATATTATATTACATTACTTTACATTATGTTATATTATACTGTAAAACCTAACTAGAAGTAACCTTACAGGAAAGGAAAACAAAAGGGTTAGAATCCCTGGGTCCATATAATATACATGCATTCTTTAGGAATATTTCAACCCTTTGGTTTGCTGATCAGTTATTTTAATATGGTGTCATTGTCTCATTTTCTTTTGTTTCCAACATTTATTAAATGTTTATATGGTTTATTATTTATAGGTTTCTAGGTCATTCCAGAATGAAATAGGTAAGACAAGCAAGGTAGGTTTGTTGGCAGGAAAATTTGCTCATCATGATTTCATCATGTTTTTCTGGTTTAGGAATCTATCTATTATTTATTTTTGACTTTTCAATAGTAGATTTAGTATAAATCTTTGTAGATCTGTGTATAAAGATAGTTTGCGTTACTGTATGTACTGTAGATAGATAGATTTTGTAATAAATTTGTTTATGGGGTATTATATAAACAATTCATTACAATATCAGTATTTTACAGATAATAAAGTTAACATTAAAATATCCACCTTTAAAATGGACTGGACAGATTTAAACCTTCTAATTACAGGTGTGGTCAGCAAGATTAAGTCACTTTTCCCTGGCATTGTTCCATAAATTTAATCTAAAAGTATATCTGTTGGGCCTTGTCTCTATAAAAGGAAAAGAAAACAACAGCAGGTGTGAACTACCAACGCTCAACCAATCAGATTTAGCCTTTTTGGAGGTGTGTTTTTGGTGAGTATTTTGAAGAAAAAAAGCTTTATTTGTTTGCATTTTTAAAAAAGCTACCTTAAGCTGTCATCAGAATTTGACCCGCATTTTTATTAAGGCCTTCGCTGGACTTCTCCATGGTGGTACAATCATATAAAGAAAATGCCCACCCACCTTTTAAGTCTAATTAAAATAATAATAGCCTGTACTGCCAGATGCTAAATGCAGATCCAGTATTGTGAGCTTTGAGTCATGATCTGACAAAAGTACGTCATTAATTATGCAAAATAGGATTTGACTTTTTTAAGTATCTAATATGTGTGTACATGCTGAAGCCAATGAACCTAACTGTTGTATTTTAGGTCTCCCTAGCGGGTGCTAAGAAGCATAAAAGGTCAGTGAAGTCTATTTATCAGCCGGAAGGAAAAGTCTGACCTCACAGGCCAAATTAAAACTCAAGCAGGACAGATCTGTGCCGGCAACACAGCATAGGTCAATGACAATAAAAAAAAAAAACAAATGGCAATTTGACAATGAAAAAAATTAAAGTAAAAAAAAAAGCAGCCTCTTTTGTAATACAAGGACAAAATGAAAGGTATATTTTAAAGTTGTTTTTCCTGAATTTAAGTGTCCCACTGCATAGTTAAACATTCAGCACACAAATTTAAATCTATTTTTCCCCATGTGTGTGTTTTAGGAGTGTGAGCATAAGTAGGAGACTAACTGCATCCTCCAGGCAGACAGAGTTGAGTTGGAGAAGTCTCTATTGCACAACTACAAGTTACTGAAGGTATACTTTGCTTTTTGTAAAACTATGACTGCTGTGTCCGTATGTGTGTATAATAACTCAAAATTTCATGAAAATTTGCATTTTCCCCCCAATACATTTTAGGCTTTTCTCATTAATAAGTTGCTTGTTTTTAAAAGCACCTAAATGTGTTTAGCAATCAATGAAGCTATTATGCATTACTCTTTGTACTTTCACAGCTCTGTCGCAGAATCTGACGAGAAACAATAGGTGGCTGTACATTTACATTTACATTTAGGCATTTGGCAGACGCTCTTATCCAGAGCGACTTACAAAAAGTGCTTTAATGTTTACAACATTGGATACATACTTACACTGGGTTAACTAGGTTAATAACTAAGTACCATTAGTCCAACACATCTGAGAAGAGGTTTTTTTTTTTTTTTTTTTTCCCGGGGGGGGGGGGGAGTTAGTCCAAGTACTGGAGAAACAGATGCGTCTTGAGTCGTCGTTTAAAGATAGTCAAAGTCTCTGATGTACGGACATCTAGAGGAAGTTCATTCCACCACCTAGGTGCCAGAACAGAAAAGATCCTGGATGAATGCCGCCCTCGATCCCTGAGAGATGGTGGGATGAGGCGAGCAGTGCTGGAGGATCGGAGGGAACGTGGTGCAGTGCGTGGTGTAATTAGCGCAGAGAGGTAAGTGGGTGCTGGGCTGTAGAATCCTTTGCTCAGCTAAAGGCAGGAAGTCTGACCTGATGGACCAGATAAATACACTTTTGGTGAAGTGGGGAAGCTGGGGAAGCTGTTCTGTGAGACACAAAGGGAGTGCAATGATCGAACAGATTTAAGTGAGAAAAATGTTGCATTAAGCAGCTCCTTTAGAAATATAAGGATTTGTAGATGTGTCATCTGCATCATGACTTAGACAACAGATTATATGTATACAGTATGTATATGTATCTGTATCTGTATATGTAAAGTCATCTGCACTGACTTTTCACTAGTCCACAAGACTGACTCTTTGGACTTGGGCACCAGGAGTCTTGATTTGGTGCTCTATGAGGTTAGTATGGCCGGGCAATGATGAAAATGAAAACACATCAGAAAATTCCAATCCCAGGTCTGGTCTACTATCTCTAGAGACACCTAGTCTATCCATATTTTCAGGAGATAAAAATGGTAAATTTGTAGTAATTTGTCTGTTCACTTAACCTTAAAGTTGACTTCTGCAACCCATTGCCACCTTGTAAGTAATTTGGAACTCAACTTGGTATAAATACAAGTACATTTTCTCCTGGACTAAATTCCCTTAATTTGGCCAGGGGTAGCTCAGTGGTTAAGGCATTGGACTACGGTTCAGAAGATCCCAGGTTCAAACCCCACAACCGCCAAGTTGCCACTGTTGGGCCCTTGAGCAAGGCTCTTAACCCTCAACTGCTCAGATGTGAAATGAGATAAAAATGTAAGTCGCTCTGGATAAGAGCGTCTGCCAAAATGCCTAAATGTAGTGTGTGGAATTGTGCTTACAGATCAAGAATGTACTGAATTAAATTGGTATTAGAAGATAGTCCCCCTTTCAAATTTTCCTTATTGACATTTAGGATGCTGCAAGGCTTGTACATGCACCCATACAATAATTTAAATGGGGAATATCCTGTAGGGGCTTGTGGGAAATCTTGTACTGCAAATATCTGGGGCTCTAGCCATGTGTCTCGGTTTCAAGCATTGTCATGAACATACCTAGGAATTTAGGAACTAAATCACATAGTGTTGGTGTAGCTTGGGAGTACAGTCCACCTGCTGTATGATCAACTTTTTTATCATCGGGTACTCCTGTACGTTGTTACCAGGGAGCTGCTGACTAAAAATGGAAAGAGAGTCCAAAAAAATCCAAGAAACACTTTGGTTTTTAATGTATTTATTAAAGAGAGGTTGTTTAAAAAAATCACACATTTTTGGTACTCTGACTTGTCTTTAAAAAAAGAATCACACAAGGTCACACCCATTCAAACATCTCTCACATACACAAACACTCATTCTGAACAGCACTGACTAATCCCAGTGCAGTGTATTATTTTATTTACCCCACTCCCACCCATACCCCTACTGTACTATACAGACACAAATCCAATCCCATTCCTTTTATCCCTGAATGTGTATATCATAACTCATCATGAGCCGCTGCTTCGTCTGCCTTCAGTTTAAACTCTTCCTCTGTGATCCGTCCATCCTTATTGCGATCCTGGTTGTTATACATGTTCTCAATAATACGCTGAGAGTCGAAGCCAGGAGCCAGGCGACCTTTGCCTTCTTCCACTTGAAGCAGAATGTACTCTGAGAACTAGGGAGATAGAGAACATTCAGACACAACTACAGGCATGTGCAAATATCAAGTTTGACATGTAAGGCTTTCTCGGATTTCAGCGAGGGCATTATATTTCTCAAAAATATACATATTTTTGTAACATAAATTCTTGTATTATTTACAACCGTTTCTATACTTACAAACTCTATTCAGATGCAATGTTTATTTTTAAGATCCAGGGAAGCGAGAAGCAATTTAGTCAATTAGACTTTTTTCTTTCTATGCTGTTGCTATGTGGTTACCGAACAATAGAGGCATTGAAGCGTTCTGGGGCTTTCCCATGTAAGCTCCTGCCATGTAACTCAATGGAGGCACAAATTGAGATTGCTTAACTAATTATTTAATCGGATTTTAGTGTGGGTGGGAATATTCTTTTACCAATAAATATAATATAATTTAATGTTTAGTTGGAAATATCATGATATTACAGTTGAAATGTAGGAGTTTTGTAGTTAATGAACTGTTGTGAGCCCTTATCCTTCAGGAAACACCAACAATGACTTTATTTACTTTGTTTTAGTGCTGTTGTTTCTTTGCTTAAATTAATGTGTAATTATTTTGCCATTGGTCAGCATAGTGGCTTTGTGGTTAGCATTGCCGTCTTGCACCTCCAGGGTCCAGTTTCGATTCCCACCTCAGAGTCTTTGTGCATGGAGTTTGCATGTTCTCCCCGTGCTTGGTGGGTTTCCTCCGGGGACTCCATTACCCTTCCACAGCCCAAGGACATGCAGATTAAGCTAATGGCCTGTTGCTTTGACACCACACATTATGAAGGTGTTCGAGAGACTGAACCTGGATACACTTGGTCCCCTGGTGAAGTCTTCTCTGGACCCTCTTCAGTTTGCCTATCAGCCTTTCATGGGAATAGAGGACGCCATTATAATACACCTGCTTCATCGAACCTACTCTCACCCCGACAAGTCTGGGACCACCATAAGGATGATGTTTTTTGGCTTCTCCAGTGCCTTTAACACCATCCAACCGGCAGTACTAGGGGAGAAACTAATTAACATAAGCACTGATACCCGCTGGGTTTCCTGGATAATGGACTATCTGACCTGCCGTCCCCAGTATGTCCGACTACAGAACTGTGTGTCCGAGACTGTGTTCTGCAACACCGGCACTCCCCAGGGGATGTACTGTCTCCGTTTCTTTTCACCCTCTATACATTCGACTTTAGATATAACTCAGAGTCATGCCATCTGCAGAAGTTCTTTGACGACTCTGTGGTTGTTGGATGTATAAAGGATGGTGACACACCATGAGTACCTGTCTGTAGCGGACGACTTCGTTTTCTGGTGTGAGCGTAATCACCTACAACTCAACATCAGAAAAACAAAGGAGATGGTGGTAGACTTAAGGAAAAGCAAGACCCCTGTGGCTCCTATATCTGTCAAGTGGAATATAGTGAACATGGTCTCTATTATGATCTGGGATCATGGTCATGATCTGGAAGTTCTTCTTGATAACAAATTCAACTTGTCACTCAACAAAACGGCACTCTACAAGAAAGAACAGAGCCGGTTGTACTTTCTTCGAAGGCTCAGGTCTTTTAACGTCTGTAACACCATTCTACACATGTTTTATAAAAACGTTGTGGTGAGTGTCATTTTTACGCTGTGGTCTGTTGGGGCTGTAACATGAAGGTGGCTGATAGAAAAACAGACAGGCCAAGGCAATTGAAAAGGCCGGATCTGCGCTAGGCATAGAGCTTGACTTTGTGGATGTAGTAGCGAAGAGGAGGATTCTGTCCAAAGTACAGTCCATTTTGAACAATCTTTTTTTACCCGATATACAGTGTTTTCGCTGACCAGAGGAGCTATTTCAGCCAGAGACTGAGCACCACAAAGTGTTCCACAGAGCGCCACAGGAGATCTTTTTTTCCCAATGAGAGATGTATTAATAATATAATAATTGATAATATTAGATCTCAATAAAATATATAATAAAATATTACATACATATATTAAATAACTGTGCAATAATGCAATAAATGCTTTTGGGTCATATTTAGTGTGCAATAATGTCATATAGCATATTTAGTGTATTCATTTAAGATATTCAAAAGTTTAGTGTGAAATATGGTATAGTTTTAGAACTCTATGCAATATGGTACTTACTGTTTTAGGACTATATATATATATATAATTTTTTTAGTTGTTTTAGTAGTTAGCAATTTCCCTCTGGGATTAATAAAGTTTTTTGAATCTTGAATTGGTGTTCCAAATTGCCCATGGTTAGGCTCCAGGCACAGTAATAATATTTTTGTTATTTGGATTATAATCAGTGTGTACGGTGTAGTGTTATTTGTTGGTACCAGAGTGCATAGGTGTATGTTGCATGTGTATGGTTATCGTAGGACTTTTAACACCTATAGTGTTTTTTATTGCTATTACTTTTTTATTTGAAAAAAATACATTGTTTTCGCTGCCTCCTAATTTTATTAGTTACCATTTTAAAAAACATTACAATTAATAATTAATACTTAATAATGCGTTATTGTGAATAATATGTTTCAGAGCCTACATACACTGCAAATGTAGAACTTAATGTCTAATAGTGGTTTACTTGCATGGTTGGTTTGTTTTGAGTAAGCTCACTGTTTTAAAGCTCACTAAAAGCCCAAGTCTGAAAGGCACAGTTTACAATATATTGTATACACACAGTCAATACCTCAGTTTTGTCCACTTGGAGGTCCTTGTTTTTGTCCATTTCACTGAAGAGGTTGGGTGACACTTCATCATTCCATATAAACATATAACCCTCTGGAAGACCCTCCTCAACACCTACTAACTCGATATCAAACACCAGCACAGCACTGCCAGGGACTTCTCCTTCTACACACATTGATAGATTGTTGCAACATTACTGTACCTTCCTTTACAAATAGTTGTGTTTTTCTTACTTATAAAACCAGAAAACACACACACTTACCCACTCCCCTTTCTCCATAGCCCAGGTGAGGAGGTACAACTACGTTGCGTTTCTCCCCTACACACATTTCCAGCAAAGCCTCCTCCATACCCAGAATCACCTGTCCTGCTCCCAGAACCACATCATACGTCTTCCCGTAGCTGTAACTACACATACATACATACATACATACAAACATATCTATGAATGTGAAGAATTAAACAATGGTACATCTAATAAGCCAGCTTCAGAATGTATTATTTAATATCAATGAGTGCAGGGTAAATCTTTAAAGCTCAAACAAACTACATGTTGACACATTGCGTGTTACTTACGAAGCATCAATGTAAGTGCCATCCATAAGTGAAGCGTTGTAGTGGTATTTTACAAAGTCACCACGTTTGGTGGTGTAATTGCAATTCTCTGGCTTCTGGCTGGTGATCTGCACTGTATCAGATGGGTTGTGGAAGTCAATGATGTGGACGTCAAACACCAGCACAGCAGAGCCAGGGATCTTAGTGCCTGACACAGAGACAACAAAAATTATCCTTAGAAAGGGAGAAGGGTAGAAAAAGTGAGGCCATGTTCACATTTTAAGCCATGTTGCTCAAGATCGGATTTGCATGTAATAATGATTCACATTCATAAGTGTAAGTGACCTTTATTTGACTCTAATGTTAACAAATCTGTCCTCTGAAATAGCAAACATGCGCACATTGATATGTTTTTTTAACCTCAACTTTGATGGATACTCATCTCCTTCTCCTCAGATTACTTGTGGTGTGCCTCAGGGACCTATTTTAGGTCCGACTCTTTTTTCTTTTATTTCTATCTCTTAAAAATAATCTTGACAAAAAATACAGTCTCTCGTTTCTTTGCTATACCATTGAGTTACAAATTTTACCGATTTTATCGATTAATGATTTTTTAAATTTTATCTATTTAGGTCCTGCTGAAGTGTTTGGCGAAGATGAACTCTTGGCTGATGTCAACTTTGCCTAAATAAAAACACAGCTGAGGTAGTTATTTTTGGCTCCTTAGATTCAACTGATATTAATATAATTATGCTTGAGCTGGGAAAAAGAACTTGGGTGTTTTATTTGAAAGCTTTGAGAATCAGATAAATTCTCTGAACAAGAATAGCTTTTTCAGCTCAGATTGTTGGCTAAAGTAAATCCTTTCCTGTCCTTGTCAGACCTAGAAATGTCTATACATGTGTTCATTAGTTCTAGCTTGGAATATTGTAATGCTTTGTATGTTAGTCTTTGTATTTCACCTTAACCTGAACACACCCACTCAACCTAGTGATTAACAGATTAGCTGAATGAGCAGTGTTGGAGCAGAAGAATGACCAATCTGTGTTAGACACTGCCCTCTACAGGCACATCTACAGTATATTATTTATATATTATTTATTATTATTACAGTATATTATTTATTATGTGCCTTTTAAAATAATAACCTAAAGAGAAATTTACCTTTTTCACTTTACTGTACAGAAAATGTGCTGCACTGTGACATCCGATCCAAAGGACAAACCAATCTGTGACTTTTAATACCTTTTCTAATATCTTTTAATATCACTATTTTAATAGTGTATAAAAATCCTGATGATGATTATGCTTCTAAAATGAGTATGGCTGATACAGGTTATACCCTGTATGAAGCCATTTTTACTACAGAATACCCAAAAACATGTCCTCCTGATTCACAGTAAAGCAATTCTCACCTGTTCCTTCTTCACCATATGCCAGATGTGGTGGGATAATTATCCTTCTGCGCTCTCCGACACACACACCCATAAGTCCCTGGTCCATCCCAGTAATCACGTAGCCTTTCCCAATGTATGTATCATATGTGTGATTCCTTGAGTAGCTGCAACACATACACACAAATATGAAATAAAATGTTTTCACTTTTATTTAATATTTATTTATTTTAAAATTATTTGAATTATTTTATTTATTTGTTCTATTTGTTTAACTTTATTAAATATTCATAGATTTTTAAAATTATTATTATTATATTTGTCATTTAATATTTTAGGTAATCCTGTACAGTTCATTATAAAAAACTTCAATATTATTTACATTGCAAATCATACAAATATGGTGTGTATATACATGCTCTGAAGATGTATTTTGAATTAGCTATCGATTAGCATTTACATGATATAAATTTCAATTGTTTTTTAATTACCTTGAGTCAAAGGGAGTTCCATCCAGCAGTGTCCCGTTATAGTGATAGCGCATGAAATCTCCCTCCTTACTCTTGCGCTGACATGATTCTGGCGTACTCTCGACCTCAACTGTAATCTCATCTTTGGGGTTATGAAGATCCAACAGAACCACATCGAATACTAGGGAAGCCTGGCCGGGGATGTCACTTCCTGCAGAGTGTTTAAGAGTGAGAGAGATCTGTTTGCTATTGTGACATTGGCTATTCTATAACACAATGTTCATAGCCAAAAGTGTGAATGTTGGCTTTATAAATACTTTGATGAAATGACCTTGAATGCATAATGATTGGCTAAACGTTGAACAAATTACTCCAATAAAATGTTGCAAATATGCTGCAAAAAATTTACATAGTACCAAAATAGTATAGATTTCTATGCCATACATTTCTTCATAGGATTTTTTTCTTATATATGATACTGCACTGTAGCTGTCATGTAGGAGTGTGACATGCGTAAATCATAAGCAATTTCATTCACTCATCACTCAACTCAATCATTCAAGATACAGTGGGAAACAGTTTCGTTAATTTGGATTTCTGAACTGCTATAAACATATTTAAGGGGCCATGAATGTAATGTGATTGGATGTGTTGCAAAGGGGTTCCTGCTGGGTTGTGACCCTATTTGCTTTCAGTTAGTCCACTTTTTTCCCCTAATTTAGTCATAGCCAATTCCTCCCCATCACTAGGGGCTCCCACATTAAGCTACTACTACCACTCAGCCGGGAGGGCCGAAGACTATCACGCGTTTCCTCCGAACTGCGTGACGTCAGCCGAACGCATCTTTTCGAACTGCTTGCTCACGCACCATTAGGGGCAGAGTAACACACTTGAAGGAAAGCACTAGCCGCTCCTTCCGCGTGCGCGAGCTCACAGACGCCCCTGATTGGCTGTAGAGCCGTGATTAATATGGGAACGCAAGTACCTCTCATCCCTCCCCCCTGAGGGCCTCCGGCTGTGAGAGGTTACAGCATCACCCGGGGTTCGAACCAGCGCTCCCCGGATGATAGGGCGAGCGCTTTATCACTGCGCTACTCGGAGAAGTGCTTTCTCTAAATACTCTAATTTAATTTTTCCTGATCAACACTATATTATCGACATTTGTCATTCTTTTAAATTTTAAGATGTGTTTACAGCAATACAGGATGATAGGGCGAGCGCTTTACCACTGCGCTACTCGGAGAAGTGCTTTCTCTAAATACTCTAATTTAATTTTTCCTGATCAACACTATATTATCGACATTTGTCATTCTTTCAAATTTTAAGATGTGTTTACAGCAATACAGGATGATAGGGCGAGCGCTTTACCACTGCGCTACTCGGAGAAGTGCTTTCTCTAAATACTCTAATTTAATTTTTCCTGATCAACACTATATTATTGACATTTGTCATTCTTTCAAATTTTAAGATGTGTTTACAGCATTTTACAGAATGATATTTACCATCTCCATGTTCTCCATAACCGAGGAATGGCGGCATAGTGACGATGCGTTTTTCTCCCACGCACATTCCCAGAAGTCCTTGGTCCATACCAGCAATCAGCCAGCCAATTCCCACATATGTGTCATAGGTCCTCATGCGTGTGTGACTATAACAGTAAAATAAAGCATACTAAGCACACTTTTCTGCACACAACATAGCTGCACAGCAGGCTCCTAATCGGACTGTTTTGCTCACCTAGAGTCGAAAAGTGTTCCGTCCAGCAGCGTGCCGTTGTAGTGGTAGCGCACAAAATCAGAGACCTGCACGGTTCGGCTACACTTCTCTGGCGTGTGGTAAGTCTTAATCTGCACTTTGTCTTCTGTGTTCCAGATATCCAGTAAAAGTACATCAAAGTGCAGGATAGAATCAGGGGGGATGATGTCACCTGGGGAGGAAGTATACAGTCAGTGCTGCACATTCTTGGTTACGTTCATTTAGTTAACAACAGGAAACTGTAACTCGCCAGTAAATGAGTTGTAACAGGTTTGCAGCTGCACCATAAAAGCCTGTAAGAAGTCTGTATGCCCATTCCAACATACACATCAAGATTTTTAAATAGTTAACTTGGTATAGAAGTGTATATGTTGCCATCTCAACCATGTTTTCTGGTGTGTGGATCAGAACTTTATTAGAAATAATGTAACTTTACAACTGATACTTGAAATATTTTAAAAATCAATCATTTTGAAAATATATTTTGAACAATAACTAGCATGGAGCGATCATCTTGATTGTATCCTGTCTCAATTACAGGTTATTTTGATTAAAATCCTCTGCCCAGCTCTACCACCTGCCCTGGCATCTCTCGGTCATTTCTAGATCACATTACACCGTATTTCCACCATAATAAAGACGTCACCCAACTACATGAATAGATTATCTAGGTATGGTAAATTGTTTTCTTCAGAACTTGTACTAACATGTGGACATGTCTTTTAAAATACCTTCACAAAGCCACCACCTTCAGCAGTCCACACCCCATCTGTTCACTTTTCCCCACCCCCAACATTTGTCCTTTTCCCAGGTTTACAAGAACACCTTCCCACTTTGAACATCCCTTCTTACACACACTCTCACACACAGTACACGCTCCATGAGCAATGGTCATGGTATTGTAGGACTGAACCAGATAAGTGGTAATGGAAGCTATGACATGCTATTATATTAAAGACAGAGATTTATAACACAAAGACAACACAAGAGCTATAAGTGTGACCAGGGACATGAGTAGGTATATGAAGTTACCGTATCCGTCTTTCCCGTAGGCAAGCTGTGGAGGGATTTTAACCAGGCGTCTTTCGTTCACGCACATGCCCAGCAAGGCTTTGTCCATCCCAGCAATCAGCTGCTTTCGGCCAACATACACATTGTAAGTGCTGCCACGATCATAACTGCAAATATACAAACATACAGACAAACAGATTTTCTTAGTAGATTAGTTCAAGTGGGTTATAGCTATTACTTGATATAACCTGTCACTCAGCACCGTTTCTGCAAAAGACTAACACAAAACCTTAACCATACAATACACAATACCAGTGCAATACTGCGGGGGCAGTGGTGGCAAAAAGGTTAAGGCTGTAGATTATTGGGTTTCTGATTGAGAGCTTGAAGGTTTAAGCCCCGAGTCCCAGCATCGCCAAGTTGCCACTGTTAAGCCCTTGAGCAAGGCCCTTAACCCTATCTGTGCCAGGGGCTAGCTGACCTTGCGCTCTGACCCCAGCTTTCTAACTGGGATATGTGAAAATCACCTTTAGGATGAATAAAGTCCTAGTTTTCTGCATATGTAAAAAGAAAATTAAATAGGAACATCATTTCTGCAGTTGAGGAAGGAGACTGTGACATTGCATCCATCAGATGTGTGTTGAAAAACTTACTACTGGTTGCTTAGGTCATTCATTCTTTAATGCATTCTATCACTTATTTCATCGGCTCGTCTTGTACTGTATATGCTTTTCGTTGATGCACATCATTCTTCAATTTGAACAAACTCATGTGCTCGTGCGTGTCTGAGCTTCACCAAAACTTTAAACATGCAGCATCAATCAGAGCGTTTCCGAGGGTTTACTGACCTGGAATCAAACTTCTTGCCGTCGGGAAACATGCCGTTGTAATGATACCGGACGAAGTCGTCTGACTTCACGGTTCGATCGCAGCTCTCGGGGGTAAACGTCTTCTCTATGATGATGTCGTCTAACGGGACTGGAGGAGCATTACACGCCACAAAAGTAACCAGAAACGCGAGGAGAATCATTTTCACTATGAAGCGGGTCATTTTCCTGTTCGTTTTTTTGTTGTTGTTGCAAAATCTGTTCCCCAAACAGGCCCACTGTCTCAAAACCGTGGGTCTGTGTGATTGGGAATAGATAAAGGGGACGTGGAGGAGGCACTTAGGGCAGATTTGTAGACGTGGTAAGGCAGGCCAGCCCTCGGACCAGAGAGAGAGAGGGGGAAGAACACGGGCGGGATTTACGAGTCATTTCTTAGCGAATCGATTCCTTTTAAGTGAGTCGAGCTTGGATTCGTTTGATTCAACATCATCAAAGTGTTTTACTGCAACATTGTAACAAAGTGTTTGGGTAGTGCCGCGTCACGCGCTTCATCTTCCTTTTTCTTTTTAACGACACGTTTCTTCCTCACATAGTATATAACGTGAAACCTTTGTGAAAAATGTAAATGTTTTTAAGGCATTTATCTATAAAAAAAATTAACTAGTTAAATATATAAATAATCATTTAAACATATGCCATTAAAATGATCGTACATTTATTGTGTGTATGTGTCTTTTGAGGTAAATATACGTTTTTTGAAAATCTCCTCGTTGCTCGCTTTGTGAGTCGATTCGTCGAAAATAGTTGTTCGAAATGACTCGGTTCGCTCGATTTAACGCCCAGCCCGCTGAAAAGAAGCTTTCCAAAATGTCCACTGTCTCTGGTCTCAGTTTACATGGGGGTTGAGTTTGTGTAGCGGAAACGTGTAAACAGTACAGCGCTTCCAACGTGGCACAGAGTGGGGAGGTGCAACAAGGGCGCTTCTCTAATGGGGGGTCGTAGTGGGGCTTTAATTATAAAGGATTAAAAAAAAAGTTCTCATTTATGTAGATCCAGTGATTTATAGCAAGCTTGCTGTACTTCAGCACACTTCTGGTATCAGTGCACTTGCTTAACCCACTCTGAGCTTTCAAACCCGGGTATAATAGATAGATAGATAGATAGATAGATAGATAGATAGATAGATAGATAGATAAGCTCTCAACAAAGCTAAAGTGAGTATTATTATCACTATATAATGCACTAATGCACTTTTGATGTCCCATGTCATTTACTTTAGCCAGGTTGTAAGCTGTTAGTGTTTAATAATGTTTGATGTCGCTTTAATAAATAAATCAAAGCGCTGCAATCTGAATTCCTACAGTGAAGGGGGGAGGTGCAGCCCAGTCCGTGTAGACGTGGAGAGAGAGAGAGAGAGGGAGGTTTGCCCTGGGTTGCCAGATTGAAGCATTTTTTTTCACACAAGCAGTTTAAAAGACAGAGTTTATGTATAGACAATACAGGAATGTATGCAGTCATTTTTTGTAAATGATTTACATTACTATGTACAATGTTGTCTCAGGTTTTTTATTTTATAGTAACATCTGGGGTGGCACTGTGGCTTAGTGGTTAACAGTGTTGCCTCGCACCTCTAGGTTTGGGTTCGATTCCCACCTCGAGTTTGTGTATTTTCCCCATGCTTAGAGGGTTTCCTCTGGGAAATCCAATTTACTTTCAATTTACCCTGCCTCGTGCCCTAAGTCTCCCACGATAGGCTCCAGGCCCTCTGTGACCCTCTATACAGAATAAAGCGGTATAAATAATGAGTGAGTGAGTAACATCTGGATCCTACATGCACTCTAGGTTCTTTTCTGTTCTGGCACCTAGAACTTTCTCTAGATGTCTGTACAGCTGAGTCTCTGGCAATCTTTCAACGACGAATTAAAACATATCTGTTTCTTCAGTAAATCCACCCTCACAAAAAACGAAAACAAAAAAAAAACCTTCTCTATCCATTGGCGGAAGCCTAATATATATAGGCTCTGGACAGGAGTGCCTAAATGTCCTACTTTACCTTTCCAATTCAAAAGACCACATTATCACTTTTCAGTACAATACAGGGAACGATCCATGTATCTAAAATGACATATTGGGGATCTTTAAAAGTGTCCCTCATTTCCAGTGTTTTGGTTTAGTTTTGGATCCCACTATGATTTTGGATCCAATTAGGATTTTTAGGTTTTATAGGTTTTATGTAGGACAGACTGGATGATTTGGGTGATGCAGGATTCGTGCGACATCACCCAATCTGGCAACCACAACCCAAGGGCTTTTTCTCAACTTGCTCAAACGCAAACCCGTTCCGTATTTCGGCCACATCAGACCCAAAAAATGGCCTCGTTGTCCCTGTGTGTAACCTTCTCCCTGTTTTTCGGGTTCGTCCCGTTAGTGAGCGCTCAGTATGAGAAGTACAGCTTCCGCAGCTTCCCGCGTCATGAGCTCATGCCCCTGGACTCGGCGTACAGACACGCACTGGACCAGTACACTACGGAGAAGTGGCCCGAGACGGTGGAGTACATGGAGGTGAGTCTCCGGCTGTACCGGCTGCTCCGCGACAGCGAGGCTTTCTGTAACCTGAACTGCAGCTCGGCGCGCCTGGACACGGAGGAGCGCTTCTCCGACTTCCCCGAGCTGCGCGCTTTCGGGAACGTAATGAAGCGCGCTCAGTGCCTCAAGCGCTGCAAGCAGGGCCTCCCAGCCTTCCGACAGACTCTTCCCAGCAGAGAAACCCTGGACGAGTTCGAGAGACGAGAGCCTTACAAATACCTGCAGTTTGCTTACTTTAAGGTGAGACTAACTCAGGATTCAAATGAGTCGTCTGACTCCAAATAAACTTAATAATTGAAGTTCACATCATTATATGGAAAGTGATCCAGGTTTACCAAGAGCCCACTTGTGTTTAATCCAATCACTGTGGGTCACACATATGCTAAAAGAAAAAAATAATAAAATAGCACTTGGTCTAACCAGCTATCAAAACCAAAAGACAGACCTTTTTGGTTTTTGCCAGCTAGGGATCAAAACTATTGACACATCCTAATTAAGTAAGCTGAAAAGGTGGGAGTGTTTTTATGAGAAACTGTGCTTATTTATGGAATCAGACCTGGATTTGTACATTTAGACACCCTTATTCAGAGCAACTTACATTTATATCTCATTATACATGTAAGCAGTTGAAGGGTTAAGGGCCTTGCTCAAGGGCCCTAGAGTGGGGTTTGAACCTGGAACTATCTGTAACATAGTCCAATGCCTTAACAACAGAGCTACCCCTGATGTGGGATGAGATGGCCTGGCTCGCAATCTTCAGTTCCAGTTTATCCCAAAAGTGGGATGAGGTCAGGGCTCTGTGCGGGTCAGTCAAGTTCTTACACATCAAACTCATCAAACTGTGTCTTTATAGACCTTGTTTCAGTTATGTTGGAATATAAAAATTCAACATGGAGTTTTTATCCAGTTGGATCCATTGAACTGCGCTTAAACAATGTTCATATCAGGAAGAGACCTCAGGAACATGTGTAGGAACCTTTAAAATTCCAGAAACAAAGCAAATGGATTTGAAGAAAACCAACAAACATACACTATATGGACAAAAGTATTTTGCCAAACCTGTTAATTAGTGAATTCATGTGTTTCAATCAATCCCCAGTGAAGAGCAAACTTAATGATTCAGCATAACAAGAAACCTTGGACAATGCTATGCTTCCACATTTGTGGCAACAGTTTGGGGAATGGTCTTTTCTATTCCAACATGAGTGTGCCCCAGTGCACAAAGCAAGTCATGGTTTGATAAGTTCCAGGGTGTGGAAGAACTTGACTGGCCCAAACACAGAGCCCTGACCTCAACGCCTTTGGACAACTTTGGGATATACTGGAACTGGAGATTGCGAGCCAGGTCTTCTTGTCTAATCAGTGCCTGACTTCATAAATGCTCTACAGAATGAATGAGCACAAATTCCCACAGAAACAAAATCTTGTGGACAGCGTTTCAAGAGGAGTGGAAGCTGTTATAGCTGCAAAAGGCGGACCAACTCCATATTGACGTATATGTATTTGAATATAATGTTGTATGGTATCTATAATCATCTATTGGGCACATTTTAAGCAACTAAGGTCTTGTATGCTTTAAAAAAGCACATAACTCAGTCAATTTATCAACGAAACCCAATTATTCACTTAAGTACATTAAGACAATTTTTATACGTTTAGAAGCCACTGTAGTTTTCTGTTTCATAACTTGTTTAATTCCATAACAGAAGTAACCCAAAGTTGTTACTTTACGATGAAAGGTACAGAATCAAACACAATTATGTATATTTAATTCACAAGGCCAGGTCTTTCTATGCACTGAAGATGATTAGACTTGAGAAACAAGTCTGTTTTTTGGAATGAAATCAGCGTGAGGTGATTGTGTGTGTTTCAGAGCAACAACGTGGCAAAAGCTGTGTCCGCTGCGCACACCTTTATGGTGAAGCATCCAGGTGATGAGATGATGCAAAGAAATATGAACTACTACCAGAGTATACCGGGAGCTGATGAGCACATTAAAGACCTGGAGACCAAGTCGTATGAGGCAAGACACACACTCACATTTCGTATTTATATCATTTCAACAAGTGTGAACAGTTACTCTTCTCGCTATTAAATAAAAAACATTTACACATGCACTGTTTTGCCGTGTTGTATGAAAATGAGACAGACAACATGTCTGTATGTCAAGTATGTCAATAATTCCATTTAAATTGGAAGACAATCGATGCAACATGGCGTACTTCCTCAAGGAAATTTTTAATGATTTTCACTATATAACAAATTTTTGTGTATTGTTGTTTTTTTCTCACTGTTGCAGACTTTGTTTGTTCGAGCAGTGCGGGCATATAACGGCGATAATTATCGCACCTCTGTGTCTGATATGGAGCTGGCACTCCAAGACTTCCTCAAGGCTTATGATGAATGTATTGCTGCCTCGGAAGGTCCCAGGGAAATCAAAGACTTTAAAGATTTTTACCCCTCAATTGCAGGTTGGTTACCATATCACTCTCTCCTTGTTTGGACAAAGAGACAAAAATCCTTGTACAAACACACAGGCTATGACCAATGAAATTAAAGGTAAAAAACCCCATAAAATTTCACAGTAAGGTGTGCTAGATCAGTTGCATGCCTCATCATGCATTTCAAGTCTTCAAGTCGGTGTTTTGGTTATGGAACGTGAAACGTTTTAGATCAATGGCTCACAACCTTGTTCCTGGAGGACTACTGCCCTTCATATTTTAGTGTTTTTCCTATTCTACCACACTCACTTCAATTAATAAAGGGCTGTTAATTACTTTATTAGTTAAATAAGGTTTGCTGGGAGCTGAGAAAACACTAAAAAGTGCAGGGCAGGTGGTCCTCCAGGACCGAGTTGAGAACCAGTGTGATATAAGTCTAGGATCTCAATTAGGTGTTCAGCTGGGTTGAAATTGATAAATTGCAAAAGCCATATAGATTGAAGTTGGATCACATGTCCAGCGTACATTGACAGGTGCGTTCAGCGCTCATTCCAGGATGTCCGGAAGCAAGCGTAAAAGCAGCAGTGATGAAGCTGGTACTGCTAAGAAGTGCCAAACAATAACCACATAAAAGTGAAAATAATTAAAGGAATGGAGCAAGGTCAAAAGATGGTAGTACACGATCATGGAACGTATTAGTTTTGTACTGTGTATAGCCAATTGTGTTAGTATTCTAGTGTATCCTAGACAATGTTTGTTGGACTTGACGAACGAGCTATCGGATTGGAACTCGTTCGTATGTTGGGGACTTACTGTATCTAGCTACTTCATCTGACTAAGTAACAGCAGTGTAATCTTTTTCTCTTGCTTTTTTTTTTTTAGATCACTACACTGAGGTTCTTGAGCGGAAGGTTCGTTGTGAGAGCGATCTGACTCCAGTTGTTGGTGGATATGTTGTGGAGAAGTTTGTGGCAACCATGTATCACTATCTTCAGTTTGCCTATTATAAACGTAAGACAAAGTGCCATTTACCCAATATACCTTAACATTCAATGGAAGGAAAAGTGATTATAATGGGGCGTATACAGTAAAAGGTTTGTGCTTTTTTGTCATTTTTTTCCTACAGTGAAAGATTTGAAAAATGCTGTACCATGTGTTGCAAGCTACATGCTCTTTGACCCTGATGACAAGGTGATGAAGAATAATGTGGATTATTACCAATATCACAAAAAGAAGTTGGGTCTTGATGACGAAGACTTCTTACCCAGAACAGTCAGTGTTTGCTATCTGTATAAATATAAAGCATGCATACAAACTTTATGTTAATAATGATATTTGCATAACACTTGACAGGAATAATGTTCCATCTCATCATTTTCTCTGTGCTGTTCACAGGAGGCAATACGATACCACAATCAGACAACAATACAGTTGAACATGTTAAATTTTGCCAAGGAAAACCTAATTCAGGATGACGAGGTGAGCCGAGTAGAATCAAAAGTTTTGTAATTATATTTAGTTATCAATACTTCATAAAAGTGTTTCTTTCATATAAATGAATAAACCATGGAGGCGGTGGAAAGTCCTGTAAATCTGTTTCTGATTTGTATTTCCACTTTTTCCACTTCAGAATAACAGCTCTATTAACTTTCGGGTTTCTGGGGTTAAATCCTAAATAGGGTTCCTAAATCCTAATCCTAAATATTTGGAAAGTTAGTGCGCTAGAGAGTACAACCCACTTGTCCCACACACCAAGTGTGGCCTGTATTAGAGGTTACAAAGGGTTTTGGGATTCAGCCCGGGATCCTGTACATTAAAGGCTGTTAATTAGCTGATTAGTTAAATAAGTTGTCCTTATGAGAACATGTGCAGGGCATGTACCAGTCCTAAGCCCAGTTAGAGAATAGGGTTGCACTAGGAACGGGATCTGGTATAAAACCTGTGCCAAGTTGTGTGCGGATGGGAAGGTCTGCGGTGGCGACTCCTTGAAAGTTTTAGCTTTGTAATCGTATATGCTTATCGGCTAAAAGGACAGTTAAAAACTGACATGTCTAAAAGATTTTACAATACAAAAAGCTTTACAGTCTGAAATCCTGTATTACATCACTAATTATTATTATTATTATTATTATTATTATTATATGCTATAAGTTATATTTCCATAAATTGATATTAGTAGAGCTCTACTCTACATTCACAACATCCATTTAGCCATTAGGGTGCAGTGTAAGCTTGTGTCATGTTTGGATAAGAGCAGCACATTCATTTACACTGCCCTCTAGTGGCTCACCTTGAACCCACCACTATTAAAGTCTGCTTTGCTTTGTTCTTTCTCTTTTCCAGGGAGAAGTTCTGGAGTATTTAGACGAGTATCTTGATGCCGAAGAGTAGTATAACAGATTATTTTATGCACTGAAAAGAGGAACAAAACAGTTTTGTGAACAGTGATCTTTTTCGAGCATTTGTTTGTATTTATTTCTGGCAGTGGGGTTCTTTTGTATTCTATCGGTACCAAACACGTGGTTAATATAAACAACTTGATATTTGTTCTGTGATGTTTTATAGTACAATTACTGTAATTCAGAAGGATAAATAAAGTTCTTTTCGTTGTTGTTGTTGTTGTTTTTTTAAAATAAATATCAATATAAATGAATCTTTTTGTGTTGCTGTTATTTGTTGTTTTTTTGTTTGTTTGTTTTTACAGCATACAAACGTACATATTTTAGTGTAATTCAGTGCAGAATTCACAGCTCTCAGCTACACATTATGGTAACAACACTAGGCCTCTACTTTTATAACTGCAATATTACATTATGAGTCAAGATCTGGGACTTGTCATTAAGTTAAAGAATACACATTTACACTTTTTGTTTGTTGTCGGTGCTAAAAAGTGTCCCACCTAGATGAAAAAGTGAATTTTCAGACATGATGATATTATCATATTATCATATATTTTCACAACACTTGATGGTTCTTATCTCCCGATTCATGCTTAGTTTTTTGTAAATATGCATACACATTTATATTTATATCAGATTAAAAGAAACATTTTGCTTAATACTTTTCGACTGCTTAATGAATAATGTTTATGCCCTTTTTGTAGTGTCCGTAACTTTTTTTAATTAAAATCTTTCAATGATCTTAACTGTCATTCAGATGAAACTTGGCCAATTTAGATTTCTCATGAAAACACATGAACCTGAAAAAGTGTACTATTCTAAAATGCAAAATTGTTACAATATTGCCAACAAGAATTTGACATGGTATCGGGCACTACAGACAATTTAAGCAACAATTTTTACAGGTCATATGCTTGTAGAAGCTTACACCGATTTTAGTATCAATACTCATAAAGAAATATAAATAATTAGCTTTTTAAATGATTATTGCTTAAAGCGAGACTGTAAAACGCTGAAAAATGGCAATTTTTTATGCCATATATACAATAATCTCTCTAAAATAGCTTAAGTTGAGCAACTTGAAATTTTACATAAGCAAGATTGGTCCCTTCCATGTTGCATAAACGACAGAAGTAGTATCTTTGACACACACACATTTTCTGTTTTATATGTATAAAATAAAAAATAATTAAATCAGCACCAATACTGTGTTTTGGCTGTATACAAATTGACCAATGCACAATTTATTTATCTTTTACTATGTATATAGTATAGAACTGCTAAAATCAGTAGATGTCTGTTAAGTTGCCTTGTTGGAAAATGCCAGTGACAGAATTGGAAGTGCACACTAAGGCACAAAATTCCTAGGCTCCAGCACAAAATGAAGAGGGCTGATCCTAAAATAACCTCAACTAAATTTAACAGCAAAAGACTAAACACCGACGCTCACGTTCAATCCTTTAAATTTTAGACCTGAGTGTGTACTTAGACTCATACACTCACACATAAGAGCTTATTTCTGCCAGAAATGCTGACCCATCGTTTCCTTCTATCTCTCTCTCTCTCTCTCTCTCTCTCTCTCTCTCTCTCTGTGAATGTTTCTTACATTGGTGTGATAAACTGCACAGATGCTCCATGTTCAAACACTTCAAAATGAGCCTCTGTTCCTGGTTACTTTGGGTCCATGTTTGCATGACTTTAACTATGGATATTTTTCTCCTATGTAATTTTCTTACCAAGCTGCATACACAAACTCACACGTACAGTATACACAAACATTTCAAATAAGAACGAATATACTTAAAATGAATAAAGTGAATTTTATTTGTAATTGTTGAGTTAGTTTTTCACACAAATGTGCAGAAGTCAGATGGCACAATAAAGCTTAGAGCTTCTCTCAGAAGATGCATTAACCATTTATGAAAGTGTAATATTTTGGTACATAACAAAAACCTTAAAAGAAACAGCACATCATTTCATATATAAGATGAAAACAGCAGGAAATTGACCAAATTGGGGCAAACCTGTTATAACTGTAGACTATCAATTTCAGTTTAAAGGCTTATACAATGATATCTCTTTCTGACGAATATAACATGCGCATGTACTCAATTAAAGAACCCTCACAGGAGAGTGTCAGGTGCGCAGATACTTAGTGTATCAGTGGAGCTGGTGTGCAATGAAAGAGCCTCATTACAAATGGTACTGTACAGAACACTGAAGATATTCACAAGTTCACGATGATATCATTAACACATGAGTTAAATTACAGCACCTACCCTGATCATTCTCCTAATAAAGAAAATGTGTTATAGAAGATCATACTGGTATTCCGCACACATACCAACTTTAGGCTTTGGTAATCCATTTTTGAGGATTTATAAGAATTTATAGTTGTTTTACCCACAATCATAAAAATGCTGCAATAAAATTTCCTCTAAAATATGCGAACCATTATGTGCTTCTGAATTACAGGGACGGTAAACCAAAGAGTATTAAGTAAGATTGCCCTACAATCATACCTATTAGGAAAACATATGGGAATATTCGATATTCTGGATGCAGTAGAATCATTTGTTAAATGATTCCAATGGTTAATTAAACTTTTTATAGAGACCCTTTAAAATGAAAGACATTTAAATTCATAAGTATGCAGTTAATAGCCGTCCAGCCAATAAAATTGAGCATTACGCTTTTAAATCAAAGAAAAATCAAAACTTTTTTTTTTTATAGAAAGAAACATTAGTTTCCTGCTTCAACCAACTCACTACAGTCACAGTATTCAATACGGTTTGTTTTTGTTGTTTTTTAACCTCAGCTCCACTGGATAGATTCCTTATAACATTTTGTATCACGTAATACTTTTAATACCAAATCTATGAAAATGTATGTGTGGCTTCTTTTACTTATTAAATAGATGCACAAGAATTTTTAAGTTTGAAAAATCGGACCTTTTGTAAAAGCAGAATTAAGGAGACATCTAGCTTACATAAACACTTCAACTTCAGTAATTATCACAAAATGTCAAAAGCTGTAGAAAATAGGCACGGGAATCACCCTGGACCACCGATACAATATTATCATGTATATACCTGTGATAAGAGGTGCCGATTCAATCTGTATTGCCATCACAATTTTTTTTAAACATCCCAGTTTAATATTGTTTTGTTTTTTTTGGTTAATGGTGTTACAATTTTAAACAAACTTAAAACATAATTCATGCCTAGCACATGGGACACCATCCTACCAATGTGTGAATAGTTTAGAGTGCACCACCTGTGGGATTATAGAGGAACTGCAACATTTCACAGCCCCAAATGCAAACATACAGTATATACAGTATAAATTCCAAATGAAATCCACTTTGGAGTCAGTGTGACGATACATGAATCGCGGCACAAAAGAATCACAATACATCACCGAATCGTTTTTGTCCTCCCTTCCCTCCTAGAAAATATCTAAATCTGATTGAGTACAAAGAACGAATGAGGAAATCAGTCTTTGTCATCTGCTGGGAGCAGTAAAAGTGCTAAAACACTATTTATTAAATTATTCTCCACCACATTTGCAGCGTCCATAAAAATACATCATCATTAAGATTCAATACATACTGCAAATGTATGGAGCATTTCTTAACCAGCTTACTCGCTGGCTATGTGTCTTTGTGACTCTTTTCTAATACTGATCAGAAAATAATGCTTTTCAGACAAAACCTGCCTGACTTTAGCACATTATAATAACATTTTAAATATTTACTAAATCATTACTATTTCTTGAGTTTTTATATAATATAATATTAGTACTATGTGAGATAATGAGGTTATTGCTCTCATGTATGTGATTGATGCTTGCTAGGGGTGATATCAACCTATATTACACAATGAGAACTGTAGAGTGAATGTAATTATAAAATCAAATATATAATATACAAAGGGGCCCCAAAAAATGTATACACACAACATGTTTATGCAGTTGTTATTTATGCTGTTTATTTAAAACTTGAATTGTAATGTGTTTGTTTTGTAATTGTTATGTTTCCTCTAAAGATGTCAGTAGTCCCGCCATCGTTAATGCTATCATGTGACCGTCAATAGAGGGCCATATATTTTTCATGTTGAAGTGTGTATACATTTTTTTGGGCCCTTTGTATATAATATAATCTCAATAAGCATGTTCTCCACTGACGAGTACTGAAATATTGAACACTAAAATTAAGATTCTATTTTTCTAAAAGCCAATTTTCCGCATATTTATATTCAAGGTTTAAACACTGTACTGGTCACATTTTATTCACACTGCTAAGGCTGACACAAATTCACAATTTGAAAAAAAACAATACTATCCTGTAAAATTCAAATATTAATATTAATAATAACCCTCTAGCGTCTCAAACGCAAACATCAATAGCCTTTCAAATGCATTCCATACAGTGAAAGGAAATCCACAATTAAAAATGTAAGCATCATATTTAAGCAGGTATAACACAAGAAATAACACACACACACACACACACACACACACACACTGCACTGCAAATATGAAAACAAGCAACAAAAAAATACGTTTTTAACGAAGCACAAAATCAATTCTCTCCTTGCTCAATAACAAGATTGTTACTTTAACGGACATGAGCAATCCTCTCACCAAAACAACAACAAAAACTTTCTGTGTATATTAGTATGTATTTAGGTGCATGTACTGTACTTCATAATGTTCAAACATCTATGGTGTTCACGTAAGCCGCGTGTTACGTTACACAGTCTGCTGGAGTTCGATGCATTGTGTTTGTCTGTTAGTTCCATTCAGCTGATAGTGAGAGGTCTTCTGTTGCCTTCTTTTGTAACACCATGCACCCAAGGCCACGCCAACAATCGCTGCTACAATGGCGACAATTATAGCAGCCAAAGTTGGTCCATGGCCAGCCATGTGGCAAGGGCGTACAGTGCAAGAGCCATCATCTTCAGGTTGATCCAGGCTATGGTTCACATCTCCTTCCATCACACTTTGATTTTCATGTGTTTCTACAACTGTGCGATCATCAACAGTCGGATTCTGATCCACAAAATGGCCAAAATCTCCGGAATCCCGGGAGACACTCACTGTCGGTGTAGCCACATCGCGAATGACATGGACTGGTGAAGAAGGTGTGGTTTCTGTTGTCGCCATGCCTGAAGGTGTGGCAGTGCGTTTGAACTCCATGCCCCCTTGACTGGTGCTGACGTTCTCCGGAGAAGTGCTGGGTGTGTTTTTCAGAGTTGTCTCATCTACTCCAGATGTGATCTGAGTCTGGCTGTGATGGCTCAACTCAACATCATTTGCGCCACCATGAAACTGTCCATCTTTTAAACCATTATCCACTTTCTCATGTTCCAACTCCACTGGTCCTTTAGCTCCTCCTTCTATCTCCTTCAATACTGGAGTCTGTGTAACATAATGTCTTTCTTCTGATATAACAGATACTACATCGGAAACCTCTGATTGAGTCGAGTCAGTCACACTGTCGGGCCCCTCCTCTTGGTTGTAAATGACTTCTCCATAACTCTTTTCTCCAGAGCTTTCAGTTATATTCTTACGTGCCAGATCTTCACAATTAGTCACTGTACTAATCTCTTGCTCTTCAGGTACCTCAGACACACCTTCAGATGCTTCCTCCAGGTGGCTGTGGACACCACCTCCCAGACCTGCCTCTTCTGGGGCATCAGTCACACTTTTAATATCCTCTACCTCTATAGTGTCTTTCCCCCTTCCCATATCCACCGCCTGCCCTGGAACTGTCTCTGCTGTCTCCCCCGTAGACCCTCCACCTACTCTCTCCTCCTCTTGAGCAATGGGATATCCATCAAGCCATGATTCCACTGTGCTGCCTACACCACGACTGGCAGGCTTTTCAGTTGGACGCTGACTTGTATGCCCACTGTCATTATCCTCTGTAGTTATCTCTGACATTTCTTCACCTGTCTTGGCTGAGATATAGTCCTCATCTTGGGTGTGAACTTCAACAGGTGTGCCTGTGGTCATAAAATTATGCTCCTCTTCCTGGAAGGCCTCTGAGGGGAACCAGAACATGTGTTTCTGACTGAGTTGAGAGACTGGAGGCTCTGTTACAGATACTGCAGAGTTTTTCTCGATCCTGTCCCCTGCTTCAACTACCATGACTGGATCTAAATGGTCCGGTTCAGGTGTAGACTCTTCCTCTTCTCCATGATCAGTTGGTCTAGTGGTCATCCTCATATGATGCACCTCGTCCAGACCGTCATAGAGATGGTGATCAACTGGGAGCTTGTCCTCATAGTCAATGAAGGCCTCGTCTTTATCTGTAATACATCAAATTCACCAAGGCTAACAATTCTTGTTAAAACTCACAATAGTTATTTAGCTATATTTATTTTAGTCATCGGAAAATATTAATACTCTTAGGAATTTTAAAGAAACAATAAGTGCAGGAGTAACAAAATAACTGGGTCTGAATCTTATCC
Source organism: Clarias gariepinus (assembly GCF_024256425.1). NCBI lineage: Eukaryota > Metazoa > Chordata > Actinopteri > Siluriformes > Clariidae > Clarias > Clarias gariepinus. The sequence continues at coordinate 24,221,688 of NC_071102.1, read as the reverse complement.
ACAAAGGTGGGTGTGTTTTTTACGCTCAAATTGGAGGCATACTTTATATTTGAATGAAAGCTAAGAACGATTAAAAAAAGTGAAATTATATGTGTCCAGTTTGGCTTGAGTGAAAGCATACATCCACACCTGCACTTTGTGGATAAGACTGAAGACTCTTAACTTGAATGCTGGTTAATCATACAGTGATTCATTTGTTTAAATTGAAAGTATAATTGTGGTTCCATCCATCCATCCATCCATCCATCCATTGATCTAGGAGCATCTGTAGTCCAACTAAAGACTGTGGAGGCCAATAGTGACCATTGTAGGCTACTGGTGACCATTGGAGGCCAAAAGTCACCACTGTAAGCCAACAGTCACCATTGAAAGCCAACAGTCACCATTGGGGGCCAACAGTCATCACTGAAAGCCAACAGTCACCATTTGAGGCCAACAGTCACCATTGGAGACCAACAGTCAACATTGGAGACCAACAGTCACCATTGGAGGCCAACAGTCACCGTTAGCTTTCAATGGTCACTATTGGCCTCCACAGTCCTTGGACTACAGAGGTTCCAAGATGGATGGATGGATGGATGAATGGATGGATGGATGGATGGATGGATGGAACAACAATTATACTTTCCACTGTTTTCCACCGTACAGTGACCATTGTTTTTTTTTCCCCATTTTTTGGTAGGATCTCTGGTCAACGTTCACACATGCATTTACACTAGGGGCAATTTGGGAAAGCCAATTAACCTAATCTGCATGTCTTTGGACTGTGGAAGGAAACCGGAGGACTCGGAGGAATCCCACCAAGCAAGAGGAGAACATGGAAACTCCACTTCTGGGACTTTTAGGCAGGAATCAAACCCAGAACATGGAGACAACGATGCTAACCTCTAAGCCACTGTGCCACCATAATTGTTGTTTATAAACCATTCCACCAACCTACTAATAAAACAAAACATTTTCTCATGATATTCTCCAACAGTTATCACTTATATGTGTTTATATCAGTTGCTTAAATCTCAGACCTGTACATCCGCTTACCTTTTGCGCAGAGCTGCACCAGACCATACCACTCTCCACAGCTGTCACACAACAGGCTAAAAGCTGTCTCTCCATTGGGCAGAACGTATCCTGGGTTGCAAGCATACAGAAGCTCGTCACCCAGCTCCAGGCCTGTATGTCCCTGTAGATGTGTATTCGGAAAGATAGGTGCATTTCCACAAGGAGCCCCTGATGCACATAGGTAGAAATAGGAATAGGTTTAAGAATAAACTTCTGCTTTTAAACTTTTAAGCTTACATTACTGACTATGAATATTTTCAAAGTAAAAAGATTTTGAACTGACCAGTGTCTTTGACACAGAACACAGCCAGTCGCTCGTACATCTCGGTTGCATTCTCCACCTGCATGTCCACGGCCCGTAAGCTTCCAGAGACGCTCCTGCATACTGTTGTCCTGTAGGCAACCAAATGAGAAAAATGTTTACCACTCATTGGTGGAAATGAATCACAATTGACATTAAATGACACTGCGGTTGAAATTTTTTCCTCTATTCTCTGCACCGTGTCTTCAGTCTGAAGTATAGTCACGATTTCCTTGTGGTCACAATGACCAATGTTGGTTCAAAACTCACAATCTGAATGTGATCTGAACTTTTGTGCAGCATAAAGCCTGTTGTGGCACAGAGCTGGCATTATAACCAGACCTTTATTGAAACCAGAAATGTATCTGTAACAGAATAACAGATACGCATCCAGACCACCAGCATTGTGTCTTGTTTCTTATCTTCTGGGTCCTTCATTTTGGTCTTCAACAATGGGTCAAGAAAAAAACGTTTCCACACTTGGGCAACCACTGCAACCACTGCTTCCTTTACAATTAAGTGAGGCTAGAGAGCCTGTAATGAAGTGGCTGAGGTTAGAAGCATTGCAGAAACCGACAAACCAATAAACCAATGCACAAACCAGAAGTTGGTTGGAAAATGTAAATAAATAATGAAGATAAGATAAATGATTATTTGGCAAAACACGGGCATAGTAGCATATTATTAAATAACACATAATGCACATTTGGGGAAAGGTAATGAATTTTTAAATGACTCAATAATAACACTAATTATTATTATTATAATTACGGTATAACATATGACTATATTCAATAATAATTGAATAATGACTCAATAATAATAATAATAATAATTTGTTTTCGAAGTGTTATTGAAAAGAGTCAAAATTTTGTAGATAATACCAATAATAGATCATTATAGATAATTTACCATAGATGAAACGTAGCCTTTACTGCTGCTTTCTTACTGGAAATTTCCTCAGTGCATGAACTTAACAAGAAATTGGTTCCTTGTCCCACATTGTAACATTCACTTGTAGAATGTGACTCAGAAATAGAGAGTAAGAGAGAGAGAGAGAGAGAAAGAGAAGTGTTTTGGTGTTGGTGTGCATGGGGGGGTGTCAAGATTTTACTTTGGGAAAACATTAATACAGTGTAAAGTTACCTTGAAAATGTCCCATTACTGATTTCCCTTATTATAGGTTATCGCCAAACTGGAACCGAGGACTGCCAAGGTACATTACAGCCTCGAAATAAAATTGATTACACTCATTTTTTTCCTTATAAATATGCAAAGATAATCCTCAATATAAAAGGGTCTGGATAAGCGTTAAATAAAAACAAAAAACAAAAGTGAAATTCCACATTTACAGGAAGATTGAACGACAAAAACTCATTTGCGATCTGCTTTACAGGTCATCTCAGCAAATCGCTAAGAACGTCTCCCGGTCAGGAAAGTGACTAAGAATCTGAAGGTCACTCTGATGAACTCCGGAGGTCCTGTGTGAAAATGTCAGATACTGCCAGAAGCGCAAGCATCTCTGCAGCACTCCACTAATTATGACTTAACACTAGAGTGGGCAGATAGAAGCCTCTCAGTAAAAGGTACATCATGCCTTACCTGGTGATTGCATAAACACATGAGAAACAAGATTCTCTGGACCAGATCAAAAAAATCACACATATGGAGACCTGACACATATTGGAAACATGGAAGAAATGGAAAAATGACACATACTGCGATGGCAATTTAAGCTACTAATAAATGTGCTGTTTTGTTTTCAACCATAGCTGACAGCTAATAATTAGACAAATTAAGTAATTAAGACAATGTTTAGCTTTGCCAATATTCATTGATCAACTAACAAAAAAGGAAGTAAATTATTAACAAACTCTATATATTTATTCCCATTTATGCCTTTATTACCTGTAATAAATTGCAACCTTTTTCGAATAAATAAGTGCACAAGTCCATATTGTAAAAAAACATTTTTATGCAATTTACTGTATTTTTGTAGCACTACATTAAACTAAACTGAACATTATGGCATGACTGCCAGAAAGTCTTTAGAAAACCATGTACTGTATAATTCATCACCTGGACAGTTTAATTCTTACAGTGGCAGAATGATGATGATGTTTTTCAGCAGCAGGGACTGAAGCATTTGTTAGGGTTAAGGAGATGATTAACATAACCCTTGAAGGAAAACTTGCACCAGAGCACTTAGAGCCCCAGATTCACTTTTCATAATTAAAACACACAAAAAAAAAAAAAAAAACAACCAAGACAATGCAAACGTGGCTTCAGTACGAGTATGTGATCATTCTTGGGGGGTTCAGAAAGGGCCTAGAGTTGAGTTATTTATTAATGACGAAGCACCATTTCCCATCCAAACTGGAAGAGTTTGGGAGATTTTGTAATAATAGACAAAACAACCCTCAATAAGCTTATACTGAAGACAAAGTATTGCAGAGGTTTTGAGTACTTGTGTAAATGTCTTTTTAGTTAAAACCCTGTTTGTGTTATTTTTTTTTCATTATTAAAAATGTTTAAAAAAATTCAATAGGAGCATCTGGAGCAGCTACAATATAAAAAAACGAAAGAAAAAAGTCATATATTCCAAATTAAGGGGGGTGGGGGAGGGATTCAAGTCAAATCAGGAGAAAGTTCCCATGAATAATGGTGTAAATCCGATTGACATTTACAGAAGACTTCAAGTGACTTCACCACAAAACATTTGAACTGTGCAAACATTTTAAAGAAGGCCTTCGCTTTAAAGCATTTCCCCATATTTGGACCATTTCAGGAGTTCCTGAGAGGCCAGTGTTACAGACATAAAGCAGGCAATACGATCATGGCTCTGGTGGACTGAGGAAACTTTCTACCTTGATGGTAAACAAGCACTAGGGAAATACTGGGATAAGGTAAATGATTACACGCAGTGCCCTTTTCTCTTTTTGTCTCTAAAGTTTCAGTTTATAGACTAAAAAAACAAACATAATCATTACAAACAAGAAGCTCAGTCAGAGTTCAAGGCACATAGTATCAAGCTTTTACAATTTTCCATTGCAACATGAACACCCCTCATACTTTCTGTGATATCTGTGATATGCCCGAATGTAATATAAAGGATGCCAAAGATCATTGTATGGTAGCGCATTATATAACTTTTTGCATTTTGGAAAACTACAGTATGTCCTGGTAAAAAAAAAAGAAGCAATTTTAACATTTATTTGTACATATAATGATGCAGTACTGCAACAGTTTGCAAGCAATAGCAGAGTTTGCAATTGAAAAGACTGGGAGTGTTAGCAACCATGAGCCATTACATATTTGAACATTTATGCTTATTTATAGCATTCTATAAACAATATATTTTAATCTAAATTCTGTATTCTTCGTTCTACAGTAATAGAGTGGTTCCATAGCCGTTTTAATAGTAAGAAAAACAAAATATTAAACACCATAGATTATTTTAAAGGTTTAAATCACACATTGGGAAATTAAGAAGCTGCGGATTTGTGATTTGTGTATTCAAAGATTCAAATGTTTGACCTTTTTTGGTGATGCATCAAAAGAAGAAATAGACATTGCATTAAATTCACAACGTGATAATTACTCTGGGATTTAAGCTTTCATGTCGAACATTATACATTAACTGTGGAATTGCACAGACAGCGAACACCAGGAAAGTGCTAATGTATTTTGTGACAATGCCGCAGTTCCAGTGCTCTCGGGGGACCGAATGCGTGAAGGTGCAAATCGAAACTTTCTGCAAAACATATTGTGTCCCTTCTAAATGTGTGCAAAAGCACACTTCCACCAAAAGTGGATTGCTATTTTTAATTGTAAACAATCATATCATAATGACAAAAAAGTGCAAATGTGGAGTGGGGCTCATACCCGATGCTGGGACCGGTAAGCCAACCACGTGCACAAGCGGAGAATGCACACTCAACGACAGCATGACGAAGCTCCATCGCTGAGGCCATCCGAGCACCCTGATCCTCACATGCACGAGAAGCTGCATGGAAACCTATATCTGAACCATTTCTCAACTCTAGCAGGAAGACCCGACCTGAAAAAGAAAGAGAGAGAGAATTAATGTTTACTGTCGCCTTGCACCTCCAGGGTCCGGGTTCGATTCCCGGCCAGGCTCGATTCCCGTCTCTGTGTGCATGGAGTTTGCATATTCTCCCCGTGCTTGGTGGGTTTTCCTTCGAGTACTCTGGTTTCCTCCCACGGTCCAAAGACATGTAGGTTGAGTTAATTGGTGTTCTTAAATTGCCCGTAGTGTGTGTGGTTGTGCCCTGCGATGGATTGGCATCCTGTCCAGGGTCTACCCTGCCTCATGCCCTAAGCTCCTGGGATAGGCTCCCCGCGACCCTGAATACAGGATAAAGCGGTATAGACAAGGAGTGAGTGAGTGTACACATCCCAAGACAAGGCATGGTCAAGTCATACTGGGTGATGAAATCTCTTGCGAATGAAGCACAGTACAGTGACGACACTCTGGAATGGTGCAAACGTTTTTGAAGATGGGTGTATATCCTTTAAGCAATGACTAAAGACCTATCTGCTTCTGGGATATTTGGGTAATTAATTAATTATTTTATTATTATTATTATTATTATTATTATTATTATTATTAATAATAATAATAATAATAATAATAATAAAACCTCTATCAATAGAAACTTCAAAGCACTTTTTAGAAGTCGAACCGGATAAGAGCGTCTGCCAAATGCCTAAATGTAAATGTAAGGCCATATAATTTCAATAAAACTTTCAGTGAGCCGAACCCCTGATCCTTGGTCATCCTTGACTTGTCACCAACTTGCGGACGAGACACATCTGTCTGCAGGAACTATACACACAATCATTTATGAACACATTAACTGTACATTTAGGCTTTTGTTAGAAGCTCTTATCCAGAGCGATTTACAAAAAGTGCATTAAAGTTTCCATCATTGAATAGATACTTACACAGGGTTCTAGGTTACTAACTAAGTACCATCAATCAGACACAGTTGAAAAAGGTTTTTTTATTTTATTTTTTAATTCTTTAATTGGGGGGAATTAGTCCAAGTACTGGAGAAACAAATACGTCTTGAGTTGTCGTTTAAAGATAGTCAGAGACTCAGCTCTACAGACATCTAGAGGAAGTTCATTCCACCACGTATGTGCCAGAACAGAAAAGAGTCTGGATGAATGTCCCCCTTGATCCCTGAGAGATGGTGGGACCAGACAAACAATGCTGGGGAATCGGAGAGAACGTGGTGTGGTGCGTGGTGTAATTAGAGCTGAGAGGTTAGTGGGTGCTGGGAAATTTTGCACCACTTGCACATTACAGGAACTCGGCTGCCACATACTGCGTACATTCCTGACCTACTGTAGGTCCAAGTGATTTCCACCTTGTTTGGACCATTTAAGGAGTTCAGATGTAAAAGTATGTAGCTCTGATCATGGCTATGGTATACTGAGAAAACACTCTACCTTGATAGTATCCAAGCACTAGTGAAATGCTGGGATAGAGAGAGAAATACTTTTTACACAAACAACAATACTTTAACACATGCACAAGTACGTACATATATTTAACTAAGATAAAAAGGATTCATCATGATGGTAAACTAAGGTTAAACGAGGGTAGCTGTGTTTGTGACTGGGAGGGATTAGGTTTTATTTTTAGTAATAGGGTGTGCCACATGGACACTAACTTAAAGAGCTTCTCAACAAAAGGTAAGTACAAAATGAAGAGCGAAGCTGAGCTCCAAACAGGATGTATGACTCCAGAGTGAAAATATGAATTCACATATACACACAAACACCACAGTCAGCACCATTCCATAGCCCCACCCCAATCAACACACACACACACACACACACACACACACAAACACACACTCATGCACAGACAAACTGTTCAGCAGTAGAGTTCTTTTTATGTCTTCCTCTAGACTTCGATATGACTTTCACATTTAGTCACAGTTTCACACATAGGGTTAAAATAACAGTAGTGGCCAGTCATTGTAGAGAGCCCTGAAAAGTACGACCCCAAAACAGTATCTTAATTAAATTTTTCATTTCAAATTTACTTTTTTTGGACATTTATTCATTTGGGGATTGGCCAAAATAATATGCATAATAAGCAAAATACATGAAAGAATGATGATGATGATGGGGATGATGATAACATTTCAATCATGTGGTTAATTCCAACAATCACACCACTGAGCAATCCTCAGCTGACACACCATAAATGATTCGTCATGAGTTTTTCTTTGCTGTTCAATGCTGCAGTGATTTAATGTCTGTTACACTGATGTGACCATATTATACTGTATGTTCGGAGTGAGGAACTGTTTCTGGAGAGGATGACACGGTGGTCGCTGTTTAATGTCATGGAGTGCATTGTGAATTACTTTTGCCTTGATGCAAACATAAGACGAAAGACATGCAAGAAGAGAACAGAACCCGAACAGAACAGCACAGTACAATGCAGAACAGTCCACACCCTTTCTACTCATCAGCATTCCCAAACTTTAGCTGTGACACATTTCTATCTTTCTGCAAAATATGGACAATCACTTCTCACCTGCCCTGCTTCAGCTGTGTGTATCTATTTAACCAGACTGAATCGATGCAATGTCTACAATCTGGTGAGTATAAAGGAAAAAGAAAAATGGAAAACAGAATTTTCCACCACATCTGGCCATGCTGCGTGGGCTCTCTAATGCCCTGTCTTAAAAGCATTCGTTAATGAGGTTCTCAGGGGGCATAACTGGCAAGCTTGGTAGCCTACATAGACGACACTGTAATTTATTTAACATCCCTACAGGGGCATGTAACGTAAAAGTGTTACACAGACTTGTAAAATCTAAAAAACTGCCTGTCCTATCAACTTTCTTTAACGGATTATGTTTTATTAATGTGGCAAAGAAATATCGGCCTTAAGGATGTATGGGTAAAGAACGAATATATATTCTGTATATTATACAGGTGAATTCATATGAGAGTTTAGTACAGTGGCAGCCCCTCTTACATCCCATTTTGTATGTGAGACCATGAAGGTCTCTTGGAAGGATAGAAAAAAAAGGAGCCCAAGTTCACCATAAGTGCACCTCTATCCAAGAATCCTAAACCTATCATTGTAAAAGTAAAGTACAAGTAGGATCAGTCCTGTCTTTACAGCATGGTAAGCTGGCCAAAAAAAAAGTTCCTTATTCTCAAGAACATTGACTCTTACAGAACATAATTACAATCTAGGGGGATTGCTACCCATCAACCCAGCCAAGAAATGGCAAAACTGTCTGGACGGAAAAGATGAACAATAGGCTGAACTCATGACAAGGCAGGTGGAACATATACAGAATTTCTTCAAATGAAGTTTTGAACTAGCTTCAAGTCATCTTGTTCAGGATACAGAAATGGAAAGGTGGATTATCAATCCTGGCTCGGTGTGTCCACTTTTATATATTGTCACAACAGTGAAGTGAGAAGTAGATACCATGATCTATCTTGGTAAATAAGAGAACCCATTATTTTGGCACCTGTCCTCCAGGGGTGGAAAAACAACACACGATCCCTTATTAACTCCCAAAATTAGATCATACAACCCCAGGAGTCCACTGAACAGCTCTTCTTACAGTCATGGTCCTGTGTCAATCTAATGCTTCACACACCTTTCCAGTGTTTGTCACATGTCGAAGTACACCTGTCCCGCCAAAATCGAAACCCCATTGTTGCCAGACTGACTATTTAGGACTTTACAGGTCATCAACCGTTGCAACACAATCACTGAATCCCTGAACAGACCTCCCACCTAAACCTTCTTCTTAAACTCCTTTCACTATACAGGAAGTCGATATTCTGTAGTGGAACGAGATGGTGGACTGTAGTGGTGTTGGATCTAACCTTCAACTCACTGACAGCACTATAAATAGACGTCTGCCTATTTCTTCTTCTTCTTCTTCTTCTTCTTCTTCTTTCTGTTTGCTCACATTTTTAAGCTGATTGTCTTGTTATTTTGGGATTTGACTCTGACTGTTCATAGCAAAGTAGATGGAATTTTTGACTGGAACTTTCTTTTGAGTTTTTTTTTTCATCTTTTATTAACTACACTGCAATTGCACCAACGTGCCTCGCCTTATGTATATGAGACGTTCTCAAACATAATGTCTCAAACCCAGTTTTTTCCTTTTACTCGGACAAAAGTTTAATACATACCAAACAGGAGCAGGTGTGTGCGGTGAATAGCTATTATTTTTGCAAAATGTAGGAGTGTTCAGTACTTCAAGGTTTGTCAAATATTATTTATGTATATTTATATATTTATCTTACAAACTCCAGTAATTGCCATTTTGTGCTAGAGAAGAGGGGAAAAGATTTGATTTGCACTAATAAATGATTATTGATATTGGTATTATAACTGGCTGTATAAGATTGCACTTTGGACACTGCAATTTATAGCAATTTTAATTTCTTTTCCAAAAGTGATTTAAGCCTAATTATGCTTGTGAGGAACAACAGAGAACACTGAGTACAAGTTTTGGGCTTCCAAATTAAATATTATTTGATAGTTTGAATATAAGCCAGTTCTTACTTTTACCATTAAGATTTATTCCTTAAGATAAATCTTTTTAGTGGTGCTTGCGAAGCGAAGCACTACTATTGTTATCTCACAGGCTTATTATTAAGTCTGTCTATTCAGTAGCACACTTATTATTAAACAAGTTGGACCGATCCACACCCCACAGCTTTAAGACAACCCCCACATATGTTACACCGTTTCGTGCGCCTCGATCGGGCCTGGTGTGCTATGAATTTTGGTAGGGATCCGTGGCACGGCTTTTCCAAAATTCTCAAAAAAACAAATTTTTCAAATTTCGTCTGGGTTTATTAAGCGTGCCTAGGTGCACTTATTACTTTTCCCCCAGAAATCCATTTATTATTCTTCCGCCTAAAACTTTGCAGCGTTTCTCGCCACGCAGTTGTAAACACACCCTCACATATGTTGCACCGTTTCGTGTGGCTTGATTGGGAATGGTGTGCTATGACTTTCGGTGGGGGTCGTCGCGCGGTTCTCCCTAAATGTAAGAGTTAACCCCCAGAGGGTGCCTAACGCCCAAGGACTACGTTTATATTTAAGTTGTAGTTTGTTTGAATGTGAACTTCATTTCCCATAAGGCACCTCGGTCAGGTGAAGAGAGCACTCACCTCAACCGAGGTGACTGATTAGTTGGACTCTTATAAATAGCCTGTTTTAGTTCTGTTTGGCGTGTAGCATTTGTTATGGTTGTTTAGTTACGATTTGGGTGTTTCTGCAAGTAAAGTGCTCTAAAAGAAGTTTATTTATGTTTCTTCGTGTTGATTTTCATTAAAATAACATCTTGAATTGTCCACTCTGCCTCCTGCATTCATGCCACATAAACCCAGACACCCGAAACTTGACAATAAATCCCCGAAAAACCGCCCCAAAAAGTGCCATAGACTGACCATTGAGCCCGGCCTCTGCTATGACATCACGGCTGTGACTATGATGCAACCGAAGGCTCTACCACGCCCTGGACAATATCCACGCTGTGGATACTACCAGTGGAAGTGACCTGGCAGTCGCATAGGCACACTTAAAAGTTCTTCAGAAATTTTCGCTCTCTAGTTATTATTTTATTGTAGCTTAGATGTAATGAAAAATGAATACATGAATAAATAAATAAATGATCATAATTACATTCGAAACATACTTTTTAATAATTAAATAATGACATAATAATTTAATGAAAAAAATATATATATACAATATTATACTGTATATTGTATTGCAATTTATGAATCGTTCGTTAAACTATATATCTGACTACTGAAATGGACATAATCACCTCTCTTTCACATACACACACTTATACACAGAGACATACAGTAGCACACAGTTATTGTCTTCATGCTGCGCACATTGTTTGGGCGCGTAAAAGCGGACAAACTCACTCACCATCTGCGCCAGCGAGGCCAACACTCAACCAAGCCAAGCATGCAAGGAGAGACCAAAGCACCAGCCCTCGGACACACACTTGTTCCATAGCGCAGACTCTCACTAGTCCTTAGAGCAGGGCAAAGGAAAGGCTCAGCAGAGGAGGCGAGGAGAGGAGGAGAGGAGGTAATGCGCAGTAAGGCGGAAAGGCGGTTTATCCGACCAGAGGTGCATTACCGAGCTGCTGGAGGACTTGTGTGAAAACTCTCACAGTGCTGTCAGTAAATACGTCATGAGTGAGAGCGCAGGATAACAGAGACACTGAGAGAGAGAGAGAAAGAGAGAGAGAGGGAGGGACGGAGGGGGGAACTCGTTCACTCACTCACTCACTCACACCGTGGGCCGGTGCGCTGCACTGGGAACCTGAAGCCCTTTTGGCCATGTTTAGTCAGCATGTGAGTTTTTGCCCTAGCATACATATTTAGGTGCTTTGCCTCGCACCAGGGCGCGCCTAAACTCTAAACTGTGCCCATGCCCAGTTGTTATACAGCTAAAAGTGGCAGGAGAAAATGTGGCACATCACCATGCCAGTTCTCCCACAGCGGTTGCACTCCCATCAATACACCAAATCCTACACACAAAGACCTTTTAAATTAGTTTCCCTGTAGCTAAATATTGCAGCGTCTATACTATAACTCTAGCATTAACCCACGCCCATGCATACACCTATCCTAACCTACCCTAAGGTCTAAAAATTGTGTTTCTTAAAAAAAAAAAACTATGCGCATGGCTGCATATATGCTGGGGTGGGGAGAAGTTATACCCACGATTCTAGAATTATGCAACAAAGATTGATCTTGTGGCAGATTCCCACATCTGGTCTGTATACATGGCGTTCACTGTGCCTGGTGGGTTTCCTCCGGGTACTTTGGTTTCCTCCCACAGTCCAAAGACATGCAGATTAGGCTAATTTGTGGTCCCAAATTGCCCATATTGTGTGTGTGTGTGTGTGTGTGTGTGTCCGGAGGTGATTGGCACCCCATCCAGGGTGGACCTCTCCTTTCAACCCAACTCTCCTGGGATGGGTTCCATGCCCGTCACTGACCCTGCAGGTTAAAGCGGCGCTATAGCCAGGGAGTTTAATTTTGTCAATTTTGTTGTATGTCTGAAGATCTTTTTTGACTGAAAAGTAAGACACGGCTGAGGTTAAGGTTAGTTATAAATTTAAGTATCATTTATTTATTTATTTCAAGTAGTTTACATGTTAAAGGAAATACCTCCGATAAAATAGAAGTATGTGTTGGTGGTAGTGGAAGGCTTGAGAGTACAAAGAATGTGTTTTAGTGAGTAAGTGGCAGGAGAGAGGCCAACACAAGTAGGGTCTGTCTGAATGGTTTCAGATAATATTTGCTTAAAGATCTGTGTGCGTGCGTGTGTGCACTGGAATGAAGTAGAGGTTTGTCATATTATCAAAGCTAACAGACACTTACTTACATGCAGGTCATGCCACTTGGGTCTACATGCTAAACCTACCGTCCTACAGCCTATTCATTACCTATAAACACACAGTATGTTCATCTGCCTCTGTAACACACACACACACACACACACACACACTCACTCACTCACTCACTCACACACACACACACACTATATGACATTACAAATTAACCACTAATAATAAGGAATTATTAGCAAATCTAATTTAAGGTGAACAAGGCTATACCAGTAGTGTCATAATTAAGAGATACAGTATTACTTTTGGCAGGTGTACAGTAGAATGGCCCTCTCTTTCTGCCCCCTGGTGTTGTCTGTGGGTAGGACGGCATTATAGATTATTCTCTTCCAATCAGCAAACCCTGTGTGCCAGATGTCGCTTACAAAGCTCTCTGTATCTGCTGTTAAGTTCTCGATATACATGCTTCCCTTAGGTAACATCATTAGAAGACATGGAATTAGTTTTCATTGTTATGCTGATGATACCCAATTATATATCTCAACAAAACCAGACGAAATACCTAAATTGTCTAAATTAACCGAGTGTGTCCAGGACATAAAAGATTGGATGACCAATAACTTTCTTTTACTAAACTTAGACAAAACAGTAAAAGACCTGGGCGTAATATTAGACAGTAACTTGTCCCTTGAAAATCATATTTCCAATATCACAAAAACAGTGATATTTCCATCTTAGAAATATTGCCAAACTTAGGAGCATCTTATCCGTATCTGATGCAGAAAAGCTAGTTTATGCATTCATGACCTCCAGACTGGACTACTGTAATGCATTACTAGGTGGTTGTCCTGCATCCTCAATAAACAAGCTTCAGTTAGTCCAAAGTGCAGCCGCCAGGGTTCTCACTAGATCCAGAAAATATGATCATATAACCCCAATAATATCTTCCCTGCACTGGCTATCTGTTCAGTTTAGAATTAATTACGAAATTACTTACATACAAGGCTTTAAATGGTTTAGCTCCACCATACCTAACCAGTCTTCTGATACGCTACAATCCACCACGCTCCTTAAGATCACAAAATTACCGACTCCGGTAGTTCCCAGAATTTCAAAATCTACAAAAGGGGGTAGGGCTTTTTTATATTTAGCTCCAAAGCTTTGAATTAGCCTTCCAGACAGGGTTCGGGGCTCAGACACAGTTTCCCAGTTTAAAAGTAGACTCAAGACGAATCTCTTTAATCTGGCATACACGTAACTCATCCCATAACCTCATACTCCAGTACACCTATCCTGAATGGCAACTATGCTAATTCTCTCTATCTGTTCTGAACTTTTCTACCCATCCTGAGGCATCTGGAGATTGTGCCAGCTTCAGTAGATAAAGGCCAAACCTGCGAGGATCCTGAGGCATCCAGAGAAGGACCAGCTCCAGCTGGATTCTGCTTCATGATGGTTGGAGCTACACATCCTGCTCCTGTGCTCCCAGTGACCCAGACCCCATCTGCCCTCTGCACCTACTGACTCATCCCTATGCTGAACTGGACTTCATGTTAATTTTAGTTTCTGTTATATTGTTCTTTCAGCTGCATAACACACATGGTGTTATATCATCTCTATCTGTTATCACCCAAATGAGGATGGATTCCCTGTTGAGTCTGGTTCCTCTCAAGGTTTCTTCCTATTGCCATCTCAGGGAGTTTTTCCTTGCCACTGTCGCCGTCACCGCCGTCACAAGACATTTCATTCATTTATCTCATTATTATCTAGACACATTTTTCTCACACATACACAATTTATTATTATTATTATTTTTATTATTATTTTTTTTTATTATTATTTTTGTTTATTATTATTTTTAATGAATTTCTTTCATTTTTGTGAAGCTGCTTTGAGACAATGACCATTGTTAAAAGCGCTATATAAATAAAATTGAATTGAATTAAAATTAAATTAAGAGTAATTTGCCTGCATTCAAGCTCACTAACTCTCATATGTTAGGTATAAAATTGTGCACCTGCCTAATCATGCTGGCACAAGCGCCCAGCACATGGCAACACCTTCAGCATTTGAGAGAAGTTGAGCAGGGCAGTGTTGGCTCAAAATGTTAAGGTTACTGAGCAGAAGGCTGGACGTTCGAACCCCAGCTCCGCCAGGTTGCTGCTGTTGGACCCTTGAGAAAGGCCTTTAACCCTGTTTGCTCCATGGGTGCCATATAATGTCTAACCCAGCCTATTAACAAAAGGCTGGGATATGCAAAGAATAAAGAATTTCTTTTTGCAGGAATGTATATGTCATGAATAAAGGCTGAACTTAACCTAAGTCTGCCAGAATTTCAGGGAATACAAAATCATACTGATTACGTAATATGTTTGATTTGCCAGATAGCAGATAGCATAAGACAGTTTTGTGCATCATTTTTTTCTATTTCCCAAAACCTGGTGCAAATTTGCCAGAGCCAAAATTCCAAGAGGTGGTGCTGGACCTGATTCGACTATTCCTGTTGACTGAACCCTTAAACGCATAAACAACACACCTATGCAAACTGATACACACAGATGTCCTAGGCCCTTTGCCCAGGTAGATGGTATTGTATCAGTTAGGAGCTCTAATAGACAGCACTACTGGTGTCGGTGTGGTTATTCAATATTTGAATTAGATGTAGTGATTGTACTCAGAATTGGTCATTTAGTTATTTAAAGCACCGTCTTTAATAAAGTAGGTAATAAAATAGTCTTATGTTTCATTGAAAATGATGAAAGTAAAAGGCTGTTTGGATTTCCTATTATGGGTATATTATATTATCTTATTCTATCTCATAAAACCAGGGCTGCACTTCTTTTCAGTCTGTCAGCACTACACCCCCAGTACTTCATCAGCTCACATTGATATTCCTTTTCTTATAATGTAGCTACTGTAGATGGCTAGTGGCTTTTAAGCAGGATCAGGGAAAGTGTGTGATTAAAGGTGACATGGACACATCACTGCGTTGGTTTGATCACAATAAGCTGCCAAATGCATTATGGTGGAACAAACTGAGACACACATTCAATAAACCAAATGACGAAGATTCTCAATGGGGTTAAGGTCTGTCTGGACTCCATTGAGTGGTGGCCAAATCATGTGTGAAAATAGTCTCATACTCCCTGAACCACTCTTTCACAATTTAATCCAATGAATCCTGGCAGCATTGTCTTGGAATATGCCCATGTCATAAGGGAAGGAAAAATTCATTGATGGTCAATCGATATATTCAGGTAGTCAGCTGACCTCATTTTTTGGATACATATCATTGCTAAGCCTAGACCTGACCTGTACAGGCTTGTACTGTAGGCACTAGGCATAAGGGGTGCATTACGTCATCTACCTCTCTTCTATCCCAATGCACCCATCACTCTGGAACAGGGTAAATCTACACTCATCAAACCACATGACCTTTTCCAGTGCTCCACAGTCCATTCTTTATGTTTTTTTCACTGATAAATGGTTTTCTTAAGGCAGCACAGCAGTTTAGTCTCAATCTCTTGACTTCTCCTCGCATTGTGCATATGGATAATGTTCTTATTTTTACTATTAAATATATCCCTGAGTTTTACTGTTGTTTTATTATAATTTGAGGTCACCAAACGTTTATGTCTGATCACGACCAATCACAACTTTTTTCAAACTATATTTCCTCCTCAAAGATAATGGTTTACTAGTATCCTTTCATATTTTAATAATGCATTGGATGGTTCCTAACCCAATTTTAGTAGTTTTAGCAATCTTCTTAGTCTTGTTTTCTTTTTTTCAGATTGAATCATCATTGGAAACTTGCTGCCAGCTGAAACATAAAAATCACTGCAGTAATTACCCAAGGAAGCCTCTTATACATTTGCTTAGTTAAATCCAAGTAGTGACTTTATTTGGCCAGGCAGTGTACATCTTAGGCCAGCAAATGGAGACATTTATTGTTTAGCAAACTAAACAAAAAAATTCTCTTTTTGAGAAACGTAAGCAGTACAGGTATGTGGTATCTGCCCCTGCTACAGATCATGACTATGAAGTTCGTCCTCTTTGAAAATAGAGTAGAGTAGAAATAGTGTACAGTAATAGATACATATTAAAAGACTATAGAGTGACCATTTTAACCACTATCTGCCTCAGAGGAGGAAGTACTGCAAATTGTTTATGTACCAGAGCACACCTATGGTGCGGGTACATGTGTGCATGTGCATGGTTTTAGAGATATGGCTAGAGTAAGTTTAACGTCAGGTGCTTAAACTTTGTGGGAATGTTCCTTGTATAGAGTCATATTAACATTTTAGTATATCTTCTCAAAGGACAATACTATAGAAATTAAACTCGGATATATTTTAGAGTAGTCAATGTGCAGCTTGTATAACTGTACAGATTTACTGTCCTTTACATACATACAGCCATTATTGTCAAATTAGCTGGCAAAAGTGAGTACACCCTAAGTGATAACAGCTTTACATCTTTAACCATGCAAAGTCCAACATTCATTATGTTTATGTGTTTGTCAGTGGCCAAGTACTGTAGGTCTCCAGGCCTAACCTCTATTGAGCACCTGTGGGGCGTCCTCATGTCCAACAAGTCTAGCATCCAGCAGCTCCGTGATATCATTTTGGAGGAGTGGAAGAGGATCCCAGCAACAACATGTGCAGCTCTGGCGAATTCCATGCACAGGAGGATTAAGTTCATGCTAGATAACGATGGTGCTCACACAAAATATTGACACTTTTGCAACTGTTTTGACGTGTTCACTTAGGGTGTACTCATTTTCATTTCTAGTCATGTAGACAATAAAGTCTGCATGTTGAGTTATTGTTAGAGGACAGTAAATATGTACTGCTATACATGCTGCACATTGACTACTCTAAAGTACATCCATTAGTATTGTCCCTTGAGAACATATAATAAAGTGGTTGCTGAAATGTAATGGATGTACTTACTTTTGTGACGGTACTGTACATCTGTGTGTGCTTCTATCTATCTATCTATCTATCTATCTATCTATCTATCTATCTATCTATCTATCTATCTATCTATCTATCTGTCTGTCTGTCTGTCTGTCTGTTTGTCTATTTGTCTATTAGTCTGTCTGTCTGTCCCCAGTGAAGGGCAATCTTAATGCTTCAGCATATCAAGACATATTTTCTATTTCAACATGACTGTGCCCCAGTGCACAAGGCAAGCACTATAAAGACATGCCTAACCTCATAAATGCTCTACAGAATAAATGGGCACGAATTCCCAAAGAAACACTCCAAAATCTTGTGGACAGCCTTCCATGAAAAGTGGAAGATGTTATAGCTGCAAAAAGGGACCAACTCCAGATACCCTGGTGGCTTAGTGGTTAGCACTGTCGCCTTGCACCTCAAGGGTTCAATTCCAGCCCTGGGGTCTGTGTGCATATCTGGTGTTTGCATATTCTCCCTGTTCCTCCCACAATCCAAAGACATGCAGATTAGGTTAATTGACATTCCCAAATTGCCCGTTGGGAGGAAATGAGTGTGTGTTCCCATGCATTGGCACCCTGTCCAGCATGTTTCCCTTCTTATGCCCTACCTAAAACTCCTGAGATAGACTTCATGACCCTGTATACAGTATAGGTGATGAGTAAGTGTACAAATTTACTAAAGTCGCAATAGAAAAAAAAAATATATATATAAGTTAAACATTGACGACTAATATTAACTTCATTAAAAAAACAACAACAAAAAGAATTGGTTTCAGTGCATCCACAACAAAGTCAGATATTGATTTGGGGTCATTTGGTCTCCATGAATGCGGCACATCTGGGTTCGATTCCTGTCTCCGGTCTGTGTGCATTGAGTTAGCATGTTCTCCCTTTGCTTGGTGGGTTTCCTCCTGGTGCTCTGGTTTCCTCCCACAGACCAAAGACATGCAGATTATGCTGACTGGCGTTCCAAATTGCCCGTCATGTCTGAATGAGCGTGTAAGTGTGTTTATATGCGTACCCTGGCTCATGCCCTTACGTCTCCTAGGATAGGCCCCAGTGGCCCCTCTCGACCCAGTATACAGGTTAAAGTGTGCATTAGCCAAATACTTTTGTCCATATAGTGCATATAAAAACATTGCCTTGAAGAACATTCTGGAAACAAATGGGTTAAATAACAGTAATATTTGTAAGCATTCAAATGTAGGCGTCACATATAATTGAATCTTGAATCTTTTTTTATATCCAGTGTAATCGTGCAGAACTATGTAAATCGTACACACGCTATGAACATGATCAAAACAATCAGCCATGCGTGCTTTTCCCGCATAAATGACGTCACGGCGGTCTTCACCAATGCCGTGTTAGGACAGGGAGGGGTGGTATAATAAACTCGTAACATGGGTTGGAAGTGAATCGACTGGGAGAAGCTGAAGTCGCCCTGTTAGCGTTTTGCGGTTACTTGTTTTTGTTGAACTTTAATCCTGCGCGAGAGACCGCGCGTGGCGTTGAAGCGCGAGCGGAAATGTAGTCAGGGTAGCAGCGCGTCAGGCGGAAGTGAGGTTACAGGCGCAGCAGCAGCGGTCCGCTTCGTCCATGTTATTATTGTTATTTTGACTGGGATGGTTGGCGGACGGCGCCTAGCCCCGGACTCTCCTCCGGTCTCCGACACACACACACACACACACACACACACACACTGCTCTACGTAGTCTCTCCGTAGGGAGCAAAATAAGCAAATAAATTCATAAAAAAAAGAAAATCCTCGCTCGCCCCAGACACTATTATTGTTGACATCGCGGCGGAGATGAACAGCATCACCAAGGGCAGATTCGAGGTAACGCTGATTCCAGGGGGGGCACGTTAATGCTATTTTATTTTGTGTGTTTTGTGCGTGACAGGAAAAGGGACAAGGGCGATGGGCGGCAGCGCGTGCGTGACTCTGTGTGTGTGTGTGTGTGTGTGTGTGTGAGGGCGTATGTTTGTGGGTTCTGTATTTGCATGTGCGTGTGTATGTGCGGGCGTGGGAGCCTGCGTGCTTTTGCGTGTCATGATGGCCAGGCGGTTGTTTTTGGTCGGTAATCCGATCTGGTACACCGCACGGCTGAGATCTCGGCCCTGTCTCGTTTTAGCTGGATCGCTGGTAAAACGGCACAAAGACTTGAAGCGTATTAGTGTGTGTGTCAGAACATGAGTGTGTAGTGTGCTGTTTAGTACGTATTTATCACTGTTTAGGTGACCATAATAATAATAATAATAATGATGTGTTGCTTTGTATGTGACATTAACGCTCTATAGGTTGTGACATAGATACTGTATAAGTCACAGTATAATGGGTATGGGGTCACTCTGGATGCTGAATATTACATTTTTATTTATTTTTTTAACATTTCATGTCACAGTTTGATTGCCAAAGTCATGCCTCTATGATTTCTGTATCTCTGTTGTGTCACAGACATCATGGCTGTCACTCACAGCATTATGGTTTGTCCTCAAGATGCAGCAACATTTCTATGCCGTGTTTATCTTCTGCAACATTCTCCTCTTGTGCAGTGTTTGCTTTATTACTTGCAGTGCAGTAAGAAGTAAAATAGACCCCCATAAGGATGGTGATGAAATGTATGCACCAAAGCTTGATAAAATTTTCAGCAAATAAGCTTTAGTTATAAATACATTCCGTTCCATCCATGCATTTAGGGAGCCTCTGTAGTCCGACTAGGAGACTGTGCAGGCCAGTGGTTATTACTGTTATATATTATATCTATTTTATAACCATAGAAGGACCTTCAGTCAACATTCACACGCTACAGGCAATTTCCATTCATTCATCCATTTTTCCATTTAGGAACCATTGGAGGCCAGTGGTGAGAGCTGGAGGCTAGTGGTGACCATTGTGTTTATTCAAATTTTTAAGACCGTGGTAGGACTGCAGGCAATTTGGGACCACCAAATAGCCTAATCTGCATGTCTTTGGACTGTGGGAGGAAACTGTAGTACCCACAGGAAACGCACCAAGCACGGGGAGTACATGCAAACTCCATGCACACAGACCCCAAGCTGAGAATCAAACCTGGACTGAGCCTCCATGCTGCCTATAAATACATTATGTTAATGATACTTTGCTGACTTTCCTTTAGTGTCTTTAAGAGCAACAAATCGCATACACTTAAAATTAATGGGTCTCAAGAGATCTTTAAACAGCGAAAAGTCTAAGGTCGACCAGGTCATGCCTCATGTTGATGTTTTACCCTTATCTTTAAATTAATGGTAGAAAGGGGTATTTCATCTATTCCAATCTGAAAAGAAAGAACGACATACGAGGAGGGATAATAATAGAAAAAAATTTTGGTGCATACAATTCTTATTTTTTTTACTGAGTGCAAGAGTCTACACTTTCTTTCATAACAAGCGGTCGTCTTCATAGTCCTTATGATTACATCGTCTACTGGATTGTATATTAGTGTCATGTGTAGTTTCAGTAAACGCAACCACACCTCAAATTTATTGTCTGCTCAAATGTAGTTGGGCAATAATTCAGGAATCTGATTCCGTTAAAAGAATTCTAGGTTGTACGTGTGTATGTAGGGTGTTTCTGGTAACAAAACCACAACCCAAAACATAAGGGAGAGCAACAGAAAAATCATAGGAATTCAGTGATTCAATACGGTACTGAGGTCAGGCCTCCAGTATCAGCAAAATGTCGAACTTGACCCTGTGTTGACATCTTTACAGTGATTCTCTGCCTCACCCCAACAACAGTAGTAAAGATTCTTTTTATGAGTCAAAATAAACATTATTTAAGACCAGTTATTCTGTGACATCACAGCACGCATTCACATAAGGTGATTGCATTGGTGCCTTATGTAAAATCTGACCTAATATCAATATTGATATCAATACCCAACACCAGGTTGGTGCGTCTCTGGGGAATGCTTATAAATAAACCAAAAGCAAGAAGTCAGAGATTTGCTTTAATGCTGTCTGTTTACCTGAAGTGATTTCCCTAAAGGTTTCTGAGTAAAAAGGCATTAAAAAAACTATAATTATAAGATAATATAAACAAAGATGTTTTGCCCGTACTATATTAGTCATTAAAACTGATTAGAAGGAGGCACAGCCACACGCTGTTGGATGCAGTTATAAAGGAAGAAGTCTGGCGTCCAAGTTGGTTGAGAATATGTGTATAAATAATCTAGATTTACACTACTATTTAGTTTGTTGCTGTTGTTTACCTACTTGACCATTTTTATTATTTGATAATTAATTAACTATGGAATCTGTGGAAGATCTTTAAACCTAACAAACTAAATATCGAGTTGGTCAGAACACATGTCTTTATCATGTCTTAATTTTTCCTCAGGAGTTTTCATTATTTCAGAGCTTGATATAGACAATCTTGATGTTATGTGGCTAATTGAAAAAAAGGCTTCAGTTTGCAAGAGAGGATGAAGAATGGACTGTTTTTTTTTTTTTTGGGTCTAATGAGTCTAGCTTTACCCTGTTCCAGAGTGATGTGTGCTTCAGGGTAGAAGAGAGGCAGATGAAGTCATGAACCCATCATGCCTAGTGCCTACTGTACAAGCCTGTTGGGGCAGTGTTGTGATCTGGGGTTGTTTCTGGTGGTCAGCTTTAGGTTCAGCAAAGTTATGTGCCTAAATAAAATATGGTCAGTTGATGATCTGAATATAATGAATGACCAAAGTTTTCCATCAGTGGATTTTTTTTTTTCTTCCCTCAATGGCATGGGCAGATTCCTAGATGACAGTGTCAGGATTCATAAGGTTCACGTTGTGAAAAAGTGGTTCAGGGAACATGGGTCATCATTTACACACTTAGATTGGCCACCTCAGAGTGCAGACCTTAACCCTATTGAGAAAGGGAAATAAGATCTTGGAGGGAAATTAATGTGACTCTGGACCTGGTAGAAAGGGGTATTTCAAGATTCCTAGATGTTTGTTTTTCTAGATGTCTGTTTGAAATTTGAGTTTCTAGGCATGCTCAAAGATCGACATATGAGGCATAATAATGACGACAAATTTTGGTGCATTCGTTTTTTATAATTTTTTACTCGCAGTGCATGAGTCTACATTTTCATTTATAGCAAGCAGTTCTCTTAACACTCCATATAATTACATGTCTTATTGTATAATACGTTGTTGTATAATATTGTAACATTTAGTGTGTGTAAACACAACTGCACCTCAAATTGATCTACTCTAATGTAGTTGGCCAGTAATTCCAGAATTCATGGTTGTAAGTATATACTGTATGTAGGGATTTCTGGTAACACAACCACAACCCAGCACATAAGGCAAAACAACAGAAAAATCATAGGAATTCAGTGACTCAATATGACACTGTGATCGGGCTTTAGTATCATAAATAAATAAATGATGTGATCTTGCATAAGCTTCTCGAAACAATGCTGTGACAAATGCATGTCGTAATAAAAGCCAAAGAAGGTCCGACGAAATAGTGTTGCTTTTAATTTTTAAATTAAATAATTAATTCATTAATTAATTGATTAATTAATTAATTTTGGCCAGGCAATATATATTAACCAAATACTGTATAGTCGAACCGGATCTAGTCACCTGCTCGTGTCCAGGTTTGAGGTCATCTTTGCTTGAGCTTTTCTTAGCTTGTCTAA
Source organism: Clarias gariepinus (assembly GCF_024256425.1). Lineage (NCBI taxonomy): Eukaryota > Metazoa > Chordata > Actinopteri > Siluriformes > Clariidae > Clarias > Clarias gariepinus. The sequence continues at coordinate 24,198,307 of NC_071102.1, read as the reverse complement.
AGACGGGTCAGCAAAACTTGTGGCAAATTTATGATTAATGCACGTTTTTTTTTACCACAGGTTTTCTCAAACAGCGATGAAGCCCCAATCAACAAAAAGCTTCCCAAAGAGCTCCTGCTCAGGTAAGTTTAAACGTAAAACCTACAGTATGACCTGTACTGGACACTGCATTTTATTCAGATATTTAAATTCAAGTCCTATTATAATTGCCCTCTTCTTTCCTCAGGATTTTCTCCTACCTGGATGTGGTTACGCTGTGCAGGTGTGCCCAGGTATCCAAGGTATGTTCCATATTAAGGTGTGTTTCCTCAGGTATAAATGGCATGTCTTTGAAATATTGAGATAACCTGTTCTGTTTTTTTGCGTTTTTTTTTTAATACACAGGCATGGAATGTTCTAGCACTGGATGGAAGTAACTGGCAAAAGATCGATCTGTTCAACTTTCAAACAGATATAGAGGTGAAAGCGAAGGCATAGATTACTATGTGAAATGTAACTGGAGTGTGTGTCACCCATCACATCGAATTAGGTATCCAGTTACGGCTGTTTTCAGATTCATGGTTCAAGAAAATCCCCTGCACACACACACCAAGGCGACTATCTCTCAGGGAGGGTTAAAGACTATTAAGTGTCTTTCCAACCATGTAACGCCAGCCGACCGCATCTTTTCGAACTTCACGCTCACCGTTGGAGGCGGTGTTACACAATCGAATGATGTTACCTGTTTTTTCCGCATGCGTGAGCTCGCAGAAGCCCATCATTGGCTGTGGAGCCATGATTGATGTGATAGCGCTAAGTTTTACCAATCCCATCCTGCTGAGAGGGCTCGGCCAATCAGCTCTCTGTTTACAAGTAGCGCATCGGGGGGGAGGGGGGTGTAAAAATCCTATTTTTAGAATATTTAAATGAGGATTATAGGACATAATAAGAGAGAGATTCTGTCAACCTTATTTTAACAACCGGACATCCTGCTTACCCTAAAAATTTCACCAACAGTGCGGATTTATAGCAATAAAATGCGAATGTTACTATTAGTACTGTAGCGACCAACTCGGATATTGTTTATTAAAGTGCTTCAAAACAATGTTTAGGAATAAAACTTCATGAAAGGATCAGGAAGATAAGTTATGAATTTGATACATTTTGTTTATTGCACACTATTGGCCTTGCAAAACTAACCTGTGTGATTTAATACCTGACTGGATATGATGGGTCAGATATATAGATGGATAGATGGATTGAGATGTGTGTATGTATGCATGGGGAAATGTATGTGCTGTTTGTGTGTGTAACCATCGATTTTTATTGTGGTGGTTGTGTGGGTGTGTGTACGATACGTACTGTGTCAGGAGGCTTCGCTGTTGAATCCATAGACTCTGAGGTCATCCCTGATATCTCATCACTTGTTTCTTCTGTCTTGTTCCTCGTCTTTGTTTCTGTCTCTCTTCTGTAGGGCCGTGTGGTGGAGAACATTTCAAAAAGATGTGGTGGCTTTCTGAGACAGCTGAGTTTGAGAGGTTGTCTCAGTGTAGGCGATGCTTCTATGAAGTGAGCGAGCGCAATTTGCTTTGCCTAGCACTTAAATCATTACACTTTGAATTGGGATATTGAACAGCACATCCAGTTTATAGTCTAAATATAAGTTTTGTTTTAGATGCTGCTCTGCAACTGCTTCACGATATGACATAACTAAAATATGAAATAAGTTTGGTTTGCATACCTGCCAGCCTTTACGTTCATTTCATAATAGCTCCATATTTAAGCACTGAAGTAGATTTCTAAGAGTAATTACTCAGAAAGGGGTCTTCTTTTCTGGTGTACGAATCCTGAATGATTGACATTTTTCTAGGGTTTTTTTCTTTTCTTTTTTTTTTTTTAACAGATATTACCTTATTCCCTGGGCTGCAATTTTCACCTTAACAAACGTAACATTCTGGGCTGTAGCTAACATCTTTAGTGAAATTTCATTGTTCCAGTGCTGAATATCTTTTATGTGTTTCTCTTTGTAAGGACTTTTGCACAGAATTGTCGTAACATAGAGCATCTGAATCTGAACGGCTGCACTAAGATCACAGATTCTACTTGCGTCAGCCTCAGCAAGTTCTGCTCCAAACTTCGCCACCTCGACCTCACGTCCTGTGTGTCCATCACCAACCATGCACTCAAGGCATTAAGGTCAGTGGCAGGGGTTTTCCTAACACCAGGGGTCTAACAGTCTAATGGGCTTAAGGAGAGGTTTTTGTTCGCTAAAACCTTTTCTATGGATACATTGAGTTGGTACTTTATTTGGGCTCTGCTTGTTTTTATCCCTTGTCTATAAGGAATAAAAGTGCTTCTTCTATTATCTGAAGAGATCCTGGTATAGTTTTGTAAGGCACTCATCCGAGATTAGACCGCAGATGTTTCATATTTTGGCCTCATAATAGAAAAATGAAAATGTGATACAAGATGGCATTTATATATTTTTTTACAACAAATTGTTTGGGCGAAGAGCTACAATAGAATATGATCTATCTGTTTGTAATATATGTATTTCTAAAAGAGTTCTCTTATTCAGCAGTATTACTTTAGAGGCCTGCTGAAAGTGTTTGGCTAGGGTGTAGTTTCCTATTTTTATGACAGTTAGGGCTGAGAGCCATCTAAAGATACTTATCCTTGTGTAAAATCACAATAGTCTATTATGGCCCTGCACCCACCCACTGTGTATCTCTGTGTACAGTAGGAGTTCCATGGTGACTTATTTCTAGCTGGTGATGCTGGTTTGCCGTTTCTCCTGTTCACGTTCCCAGCACGTTTCAAAATCTCTATCCACAGATTCTTAAATCTAATATCCTGAGACCTTCCTATCTATGTGATGTGTGGTAATTACTCCTTAAAGGATTTTGGATTTTAGTTAAAATAAATAAATAAAAAACAAACATTCTATTTGTAGCCTATGCCAATCAAATGATTTTATAATTCTTTAGTGCAAAAACTATCGAACCTAGTTATTATTCTTTAAAGATATAGTTCAAGTTGTCTAGCATTCTCTAATAAGATTACAATAAACAATGTATTATCAGATTTTTTACCATTTCATTTCTTTCCAAGTTTAAACTATATTGTCCTCGATTGTCAGATCATTTTGCTAATTTTAAGCAGTAATTTTAGAAATTAAAAATGTTACATCAATACATTTTTAATTGAAATTTTTTAAATCTTTTTTTTTGTCCTTTTGCCTTGTTCTGTAGCATGCTGTATTTGTTTTTCTTTGCTGCAAATGACTTCTATCAGAGAAGATACACGGTACATTATAATCACAGGCATTGCTGTAATCTCATGGTACGCTGCACCATCTCTTTATTTAATTAACCAGTAACTCCATGACTCCTTCATAAAGACCCTTTAGTTTTTTTCGCCCCAGTCTTTAAAAGTCAGATAGGGGAATTAAAAGGATCTAAATATTTAATTGACTTTTGCTACTTATTGAATTAAAGGTTTAAATGTATTTAGATGACTTTCTTAATGAAAGGTTATCTGGATCTTTTTTTTTAATAGAGTCCCTAACCTTGCAGAGTTATAATAATATAAATTTGACAAACGGGGCTAAGCCTTAGGTGACTCTAAGGTGAATGTTTGATTGAAACTGATGCTGTGAATAATATTAACTCTTACAATACCTAACATTTGTTTATACCTGGGGTGGTTTTGTAGAGGCTTCCATCTAGGACACACGTACAGCTTACTGAAGAGCGAGCAATTTCCCACACATCATGCAGAGTATGGCCAATTTACACATGCGCACATATACAGTAGGCATGTTTTACATAAAAAAAAATACTGTACTTGTATTACAAGGTACAGTGGAACCTTGGATTACGAGCATAATTCGTTCTGGAAGAGGACTCGTATTCCAAAACACGGTGTCCAATGATGCGTGTGCACAGACAGAAAGAGCAGTCTGGAGATGGATTTTTAACCTCTCTAAAAGAGACTTGCTTTTGTTTTATTCATCACACGCGCAACACAGAATAAAATGTTTTACACACACACACACACACACACACACACACACACGGTCACACACACGGTCACAGTGTTCTAGTAAACAGTACACGCAGGCACGGATGTTGATTATACCATAAGAGACGCGCACTAAGACCCAGCATGGGAAGACGATTACACACAATTCCGCAGCACTAGAGAGAGAAGAACCGTTGGTTCAGTTGAGATCATGTGACGCTCAGTGTCAAAACAAGAAGTGCATGAGTGATACATGATACTTGGTATTTGTAAACCAAGACTTGTTCGTTTTCCAATTCAAAAATAATAAAAAATATTTGCTTGTGTTGTGGAACACTCGCAAACCGCGTTACTCGCAATCCGAGGTTTCACTGTACTTCAGATGTATGGTAAATGACACTGTACTTCCTTGTCAGTGGTGTCAAATCTATTTATAGAGAAGGTGTTCAATGAATGAAAAAGTTGCCAGAGCAGGCAGTTTTTACTTTAATGCAGAGGTTCTGATATAAAGCTTAAGAGACAGTCACAGGCCACGTTCATTAACATGAAAATGTACAGGATGCTCATGCAGCATTTTCCACATAAAAAAAATTATAGTTAGTAATATTAAAAAAGTGACTAACTATAATTTTTCTTTTTTAATATATTACTAACTATAATTTTTTTAAATGTTGAAAATATAACAGATAGGTGTGATTTTACAGTACATAAATAATAATAATAATAATAACAGTTGGCATGGCCTAAAATTAAAGAATCGCTAATTTTCCCCAGGTATTGAGGATTAGATTTTAACTCTGAGATAGATTTGATGCATTGATGGTCTGTTTTTTAATATCGTGTAGTTGCTATGTGTGTTTATACATATTCCATTTGTATGTATTGTAAAGGGAAAAATGCCTTCTTTGAACTTAGTGTGGGAGGTATTCAGTTAATGACTGTAGCAAAGCACCTGCGATTCAGCAGCGTCCAGCTGAACCCGCAGCATCTAAAATGTTTAGAACATATATTTATTTCTTTATTCCGATGTGTATATCGTCGTGATGTAGGTGGAATTGTGAAGATAGACTTTCTACGTGGCTGTGATGATTCAGACATTGGCTTTAACAGATTTCAGCCTTAAGGTGTTTAAATTCAGATTGCAAAAGGTCTAAACCCATCTTTATACTTTAGTTTTTTTTTTTTTTTTAGAAAACAGCTTTAAATGATGCCTAATGTTTGTTTACCATCTAAAATATTGACTTGCTTGAATCATTAATGTAAGTATGGTTGATGGAACGGAAAATGTGAGATCGAAAACCTACACACCTGTTCATGAATGAATGCTCACTGAGTAAGCTGGCCACAGGGACATGATCCTCATTGTAATGCGGATGGTCTTATGGTTCATGTATTGGAAAGAAAGAGTTAAGGCATTAAATTAACTGGGAACTTGTGTGGGATGGTAATGTGCAAAAAAGTAATAATAGATGACTATGAAATCAAATCCATAGGAATTTGCAGACGAAACCAGCATACTGTAATCTTGTAAAGTTCCCAAACTGAAAATGATGTGAAATTGAAAACTTGTATTATTATGGATGTGCTTGGATATTCCAGTATTGAAGTGTGCGAGACATCAGTATTTGTAAATTGTATTTAGTTACTGTTTCCATATTTAGTTAGTGGAAAAAGCAGCGAACAGCAGTATTGTAGTGTTAAAGTTGTGCATTAAAGATACAAAAAAGGTTTAATGAAACTTGTGTATTTCCAAATTGTTTATTACTTATTTAAAAGCTTACAGCTTTGATGGATATCAATCATGTACCTCAAAACATACATCCCTCAAGAGAAGGGATTTTTAATCGCAGTGGAAAATATTATAACGCCAATAATCCATCTCCTCATAGTTAACCGCATATCTGTTCATTTTAAATGTTTAAATATCAAGAATTAGGAAGATTACAATAGAACATTTCCTCTTTTGTGTCTCAACATTTAATCCACCTGCATTGCAAAGGGAGGAGGATATACGTACAAGGATGTGAATTTTACAATGGAAATACAATTAAGTGAATGTATGCTAGTTAAAGTGCTTTTTTTATTGTTTGGCCTTATCAACTTTGTATGCATAAGGACTGGTTTAAAGAACCCTAATTTGAAGTCATAATTGTTTAATTTCCCTTCTTAAACATCTATGTGATCCCGTGCCAGATTGCAAAATGCCTTCTGCTTGCAAAGTCTGCAGTTATGTTGACTCGGTTCTTTAGGGCGTTTAATAAACTTTGCTTAAGATGATAAAGTATTAGAATGATGAGGGGTTGTAAGAACAGAGCGTGTTGTGTATATGTGCAAATGAAGTTTGAAAAGAGGATAAAAACAGCATTCTGCACATTTGTTCTGTCATAACCAAAGGCTGTTCCAGGCATCAAATACAGCAAAAAATTGCATCCTACATTGTGGAAGTTTTGAACTGATTTCTCCTGATATGTTTTTAGTATTCTACAATATAAAAGTAATAAAAAAAAAAATAAAAAATCAGCCAGAAAGTGAAGGAGGGCTAAACAATATCAGTGGGTGTTTGCGCATATGCTTGTATTAAAATGTTTCTACAAACTTTTAATTGGCCTCTTCCAACATCTTTTTCTGAAATGGATAATTATTAGCTATGTAGCAGTTTCATGTATAGAGCTCTTAATAGCAGAAATTGTCTCCGAGCATCTTTACAAAAATTCAGATATAGATGATCAGGCGTAGCTCAGTGGTTAAGGCATTGGACTATGGTTCAGAAGGTCCCAGGTTCAAACCTCACAACCACCAAGGTGCCACTTTTGGGCCCTTGAGCAAGGCCCTTAACCCTCAACTGCTCAGATGTATGATTAAAATGCAAGTCTGGATAAGGGCGTCTGCCAAATTCCTAGATGTAGATGTGTAGATTTGCATTCTGAATAAATGAGCTAGAAGGAAGGAAAAAACTTTCTCAAGTAACTTCAGGAAGAAACATTCAGAAGAACCAGGTTCAAAAGGGAGACACTTTGGGGTGACACCATATAGTGAGATAATAAATAATTTCCTTCTTCCATCTAGGAACATCTGTAGTCTAACCAGGGACCGTGGGGGCCAGTAGTGATTGCCATTGTATTTATTCCCATTTTACGACCGTGGTAGGGCTCCTCCGGTTAACCTTCACACGCGCATTCACACACTACGGGGAATTTGGGAATGCCAGTTCTGCATGTCTCTGGATTGTGCGAGGAAACCCACCAAGCACAGGAAGAACATGCAACCTCATGCACACGCAGTGCTAACAATTAATAATTACTCTTCTAAAATATTATACTCTACAGCCAAACAGTACCGAGTTCGATGAATTGGTCATGTTTTGTGAAGTTCAAATTTTCAAATAGGTTATTCGTGCACATGAACAGAGCGTGAGTCAGAAGTGCTGGCGCTCCAAGTAGAAGTAGAACATCAAAATAAATCAGGCATGTCCAGAGGGCAAACACATCCACAGCAGTAGAGGTTGGTCACATCTGGCAGCAGGAGAAGCATACAGCTCCAGAGAGAGTGGGAGAACAGCTCCAGAGAAAGAACAGTTTATCGAGTATGATCTCATTCGACAGCGGTTTAAAATGGTTTCATTGTGATCCGAGTGCAAGCAGGTAGAGCTCTGATAAAATAACGGAAAGACTAGAACGTGAACATGGGTGTTTGTATGAGAGAGTGTCCTAACATGGTGTCCTAGCGTTTTTATTTATTTATTTTTTGCCCAGCAATGTTACAGCTCTGAACATTTACCCGTGTGGAACAGGGCTTTTCTTATGCTGTTGTTAAACCTTATTACTGATCAGTGCTGCAAACAGGCCTTATAGACGATTCCTACTGAAAAATCTACGTACTGTGTACTACTGTCCAGAATTATTAACCCTAAAAAAAACATAACTATTGCAGTGATTGAAACAGTAATGTTTTACAAATTATATTTTAACTATAATTTGATTTCTTTGTTTTTTTTCCTCAGTTTTAAAATGGCCTAAGATTACAGGTTTGTTGTATTTTACAGCTCAGGGTTCAATTAGAAGGTGTTTCCTTTTACAGTGTTCTTTGTGAGATCTTTCGTGAACCTCTTAAACCATGCTTTTTTAGGAATAACAAATATATAAACAAAATAATGTCCGATCAAGCTCTTGTTTAGTTTTTCTGTAAAAGGTGAATTTAAACATTCCAAAAAAAAAGTTTAATAAATGATTAATAAATTTAACTATACAGTAGTAGTATGGACTCAAAACTTTAATGCACTTGAAAATGTATTTGCCTTATATAAAAAAAACCCTTTTGTTTTATTTTTGCTGAAAAAAATGTATTCGTTTTTCATAAATATTAAAAATCAATAATAATCAATAACATTATCACATCTGATTTTTGCTATGTCACTATATATCATTATATCCCCCAAATTATAGGAATACATTACAGTTGAAATAAGATCTTTAAGAGGAAATATATGTACTGTGGGGTGACTATATTTAGCCAAAGTACATAATTGATTACTGTTTGTGGTCTCAAATAATTTATTTCATGCCTTTCAGTGAGGGCTGCCGTGTGTTAGAGAATCTGAACCTGTCTTGGTGTGATCAGATCACCCGTGATGGCATCGAGGCGCTCAGCCGTGGATGCACGAGCCTCAAAGCACTGTTCCTCAGAGGCTGCACACAGGTATACACATGTAATGCTAGTTGCATATGTTCTTTTGATCATATGAACCTCACATAACCACCATGGGTGCTGTCTATACTGTACATTAAAGGACAAGTAAGAGAGTCTAATCTAATACACTTTTTGTCAAATGTAGTGACTATCACTTCACGGTGCACTAGCTGTCCATTCTGAGTGTGGGCTGAAAAAAATGAAAGAAATTGAAACAAAAATCAGGTGTTTTGTACTGCCCTGGATCTATAACTAAAGAAGGAAATGGTGACTCAGATTGAGCCACACTACACTATTGCACCCGGTTAGCAACAGGGGAGTGTTTGAGAGAGAGCCAGGGAATGAGATGGAGAGAAGGGGCAATTGGAAAGGAGAGAGTCGGTGATAAATCTGGCAAAGAGTCCGAAACTTATTAGGAAGAGATGAGCAAGAAACAGCCAAAGAGGAGAAGATCAAAAATGAAAAAAAAAAAAAAAAAGGTTATATGACCAGTCATGGTCGAAAAACCTTGTTAACATCAGTGAGCCGTTTAAACTGTGGAGAGACCTCAGATTGTTGAAGAGTGTAAAAACTAAGGCTGAGGTTTCTCTGTTTGTGCTTTGCTGTTTCACACAACCAATAAGTCATTATTGTTTTGTCTGTTTGCTAATGTTTGTGTCCCTGCTTATTAAGCTTGCCTTCTAGTTTGGTTATGTGATTTAAGGTTCAATAGAATAAGAGTTGTGAGTATCGGTGTCTGGAGATGATAAGCTGGCACTGGGAAACTGGCTCATCCTCTTCATGAAGTTAGTGGTGGGGGCGGGGGTGATTTCTCCTCAAGGGGTCACTAAAGGGAGTGGTCCATTTGTCGGGCTGTTAAATTCAAACACCAACAATCTTTTCAGAATCTTCAAATCTCCAGAATCAGTAACTCCCCCTTAAATAACTCTTTGTTCACATATGCACCTATCCCGGGACTTTCCATCATGATGCAGTATTTGCAGTGGAATCTTTTGATTGTGTCCTCTGGTGTTTACAGACTTCTTAAAACCATAGTTATGTACTGTAAAGCAGTACTAAAGGGTTGTAAGCCAGAACACTGACACCGGGAGCACAGGGTGAGGACTTTTATCAAAGGAAGACAGTCACGTTTTCATGCTTTTCCTGGCCACTCAATAAAGATTGTCCGCTTGGGCCAATGGGTACTCTAAAATTCGAAGTTGAAGTTAATTTTCAACTTGCAGGAGCACCTTTATGAAGTTGTAGAATCACAAGGCCAGGACGTCTTTTTGGTTGAGGTGTCCAGTTTGTTAATGGACGAATGTGATGCTCACCGCCTACTTTGCTACTTAAACAAGAGAATATTCTTGTTTTAATCTAGAATTAAAGATATAATTGCTGTTAAACCATGTAGTCAACCATCAACGTTGTGAGTTCATTTTTTTCACATACTTGCCTATATACTACACAACGTTTTTAACACTGGCATTTTTGATATTACCTGTTGAAAACACTGCCCCTACTGTTTATAAGCATTGGGCACATCTTTGTGGATGTGCAAAAGCTTTGCACCGAAAGATCGCACAATATATGAGGCAGCTATCATGTGTGCGTGTAGGCGTAGTTTAAAAACAGGTACAATTGCAGCTTTGCTTGGTATAGCAATTAAACGGCTCTCCTGAAGATTGAATAACTGTTCACATAATGCTGCACTACCACAGCAAAAAAAAGGCTCATTGTCAGTGCTGCATGGTCACTAGACTGATTGACAAAGATGACAAGAGTCACTTGGCTTTTACACATTCAAAGCAGTTTTGTCACCAGAGCCTGGCACTCTCAAACTGTCTTAGCAGAAGTGCTCGGCAACAGGAAGGCACTTCTCAAAAACACCAAGCCAACCTCACACATAGCCTCAAGAGAAAGATCTTCAAGTCTTCAGGTGGGGAGTAGGGTGGATAGACTTATCTCACTCCCATGTAGACTATAAGATTGTACTATATGTAATTATATCCATATTATCCAGTCCATTTGATCATTGCTTAAAAAGTTATTTGGGGTTTAGCCTTTTGCTATAAGCTAGTTAGCTCACATTAGCCGTGAACAAAGGAGTCATGAACCTACAAGCACACTAATAGAAGCTCACACTCACGTTAATAAGCAGTAATAAAAAAATCAAAGGAGTTCAGGGGCAATTTGAGTAAAAAGTATTGCTTAAGATCAGATGTGTTTTCTTGCTGAAGGAGCTTTTGGCTTTTGGCAGGCAGCTGCTCTACCCTCTTTCCAGTACTGCATACCTTCACTGAATCTTTTAGTGGTATGAGGTAGTGGACTGTACTGGCCTACTTTTACCCATGGTCACAACTAATCAGATCCTTCATGTGAATTTTTTTTTTTAATGTGGCTTTTGTTATTTTAATGTCTAATACCAAATTAAAAACTGGTCAATGTTAAAAAAAGAAAGAAAAAAACGGTTATAAACGATGATAAACTTCTATATAATGCATTAAAAATACTCATTGACCCCACACTAATAACGTCAAACTAGATTTGGCACATTTTCTTGGTTTTTAATAAATCGGTTTGGTCCGAAATATTTTAAACACGTTTGCTTTCTGCCATACATTTGGCTTGTAGTGTCTTGTAATAGAGAATGGTTAAAGTATGTGTGTTTGTGTGTGAGCAGATGTGTGTGTTTTTCAGTTGGATGATGCTGCATTGAAGCACCTCCAGAAGCACTGTCCTGAGCTCGTGACAATCAACATGCAATCCTGCACAGTAAGGAAGTGTTAATTGTCCTGGTGGATGGGTGTGTGGGTGTATGGGGGGGTGAGGTGTGTGGGTGTATGGGTGTATGGGGGGGTGAGGTGTGTGGGTGTATGGGGGGGTGGGGTGTGTGGGTGTATGGGGGGGTGGGGTGTGTGGGTGTATGGGGGGGTGGGGTGTGTGGGTGTATGTGGGGGTGAGGTGTGTGGGTGTATGTGGGGGTGAGGTGTGTGGGTGTATGGGGGGGTGAGGTGTGTGGGTGTATGGGGGGGTGAGGTGTGTGGGTGTATGTGGGGGTGGGGTGTGTGGGTGTATGTGGGGGTGGGGTGTGTGGGTGTATGTGGGGGTGGGGTGTGTGGGTGTATGGGGGGGTGGGGTGTGTGGGTGTATGGGGGGGTGGGGTGTGTGGGTGTATGGGGGGGTGGGGTGTGTGGGTGTATGGGGGCGGTGGGGTGTGTGGGTGTATGGGGGCGGTGGGGTGTGTGGGTGTATGGGGCGGTGGGGTGTGTGGGTGTATGGGGCGGTGGGGAGTTGGGGGGGGGGTTTAGGTATGTCAGCGTATAACTTGTCTATTCTATAGTTCTAGATTGGTGACTAAAATCCCAAGTAAATTTTTACTCGGCACCACGTACAGTAAAACTAAGGGATATTTAAACGATTTCTGCAGAGTAAATGGGTTGCATGTCTCTTAGGGCATGAGAAATCACAGCCACAAAAGTCAACCTGGAGTTTTAGTCCTCAATTTTTCTCTTTCACAGTTTGATTTTATGCCTCCCTTATAGAGTATCAGTCATAAACAAAGTTGTACTGTATGTCAAAGTATTAGCTTTAGATTAATCAATATACAGACATTTGTTTGTTAAATCTAAAATGATGACTTCACTTTTTTTAAATCGAAAATATACCTTACTCATCCTAACATGTTGCTAAAATTATACGACATGGGGACGTCTAGTTTCCAACTTTAAGTGGTCAAACGAGTCGAAATGGCAAATGACACAATTCTGATTAGCGAATCATAGTTTGGGATGGAATGCTGAATTATATTTTTAAATAACTGTCTTTTCAAACCTGTAGAAATTCCATTTCTCAAGCGATATTTGCAAGACAAGACCTGCAACGTGTTGCCTTTTCAACCTAATTAATCAAGGGAATCGCTCAGCACTAGTTAAACCCAGACTGTATTCACTCAGATCAGGACATACACCAAACTTCCTGTACTAAAAAGTGTGAATACAAGTACTGTATGTACACAGTATGACTGACAAAGTTTAGTTCACACCCTCAGTATTTAAGACTTTCTTAATTTGCATGTGTCAAGAGACAGATGTGTTACCATTTTTAACCAGCTGTACTAGATGCACATCTGATGAGTATAATTTTATCCAATCTGCTTATTTTTTACATGTAACATTCTATTTTATGTCTTAACATATAAATCAACAGCTTCAAGTTTTTTAAAAGTAATAGTATTAGGCTGTAATTACTCTCATAGCACCAACATAAATTCCCAGGTGTGTTTGTTGCAGATTTATGTAAACACACAGAACTTATAAACACTCATCGCACTGCATCTTTTTTATTAATGTCGAACACAGACAATATTAATGGGCTCATGCGAAAATCATGTCTAATTACAATTTCTCTGTATTATAGCAGGTAACAGATGAGGGTTTAGTGAGTTTGTGCCGTGGCTGTCACAAGTTGCAGATGGTGTGTGTGTCTGGCTGCAGCAACATCACGGACGCTTCCCTCACTGCACTCGGCCTCAACTGCCAACGGCTAAAGTATGGCCTTTCACACGTGCCTGCATTCTCACCCACCATCCCCTCATATTATCTTAGATGTGTTTTTTTTTTTTCCCCCTTATGTTTTTGTTTTTGCAACTGGTTAGGATCCTGGAGGCTGCCCGCTGCTCTCATGTGACTGATGCTGGTTTTACTGTTCTGGCAAGGGTGAGTGGATTTAAGTAAACATAGACACACTCTCATACAGTAACGTTTATCACATAAAGAGCATCTTAGAGGCTGTATGAAATGTTTTTAATGTAAATTCTGCTGAATGTATTGTGTATCTTTTTCATTTTCTTTTTAGAATTGTCATGAGTTGGAGAAAATGGATTTAGAGGAATGTATTTTGGTGAGTTATAATAAGCAGCAGCAGGAGATGACCAGTTGTACGCTGTTTATGTTGACTTTGTGTGACACTGGCAGATGTTATCCAGTGACGGGCAAATGTTTTGGCTCGCTTACTTCATTATTTATTATTATATTAATATTTAATTAGATATTCATGGGTAATATTCTTTAAATCATCAGAGTATTTTTCAAATTTTATACCCATCGACACAATATAAAATAAAAACAATATAAAAACTATCCAGTAAAACATCCTGTGCCACTGCTTACAAGTGCTGCACAGTTAATCGCATAAAAATCAAAATGGACCTGTGCATAGGTAGTCCCTGACTTACAAACATTCGAGTTATGAATTTCCAAAGATACGAACGGACCACAGTTGTATTTCCGGTTTAATCACGGAAGTAGCTCAGGTGTATTGTACAAGAAATAGACACTAGTTACATCAAAAAAGTAATCTAAGTATTCTAATGCATTACTTTGTAACACGTTTTTCCCAACACTGTTAAAGACACAGAGACAACATTTCACTGTGAGGTTAATTTCCTTAGGTGCGATTATGGTTTTTGGCCACATGATGGCAGTGGGAGGAAAGGAAACAGATTTAGCTAAGTGCATTGGTATGTTTTACATAGTATATTCATGTCAACGGTGTACAAGACCCACTTTTGTCAGACTTAAGACCAAATTGGACTTACAAACGTGATTTGCAGGGAGGGGGTTTAAGCTTTGCTACCACCAGGTTGCTACTGTTGCGCGCTTGGGCAAGTCCTTAACCTTATACTCATATCAGCATTGCAACGGGGAGAGGAGATTCACCAATATAAAGGATAATCCAAGGATAACAGGATAGAGTAGACAGTGAAAAGGCAGACCAAGATCCATGGAATCTGGCTCAGATTACTTGCATTGTACTCACATTCTGAGCAACAAACTTCACAGTGGATGTGCAGAGCAGGAACATTTATAACAGCCAAAACCTGTTGTAATGTACTTTATATGCACTTTAATTTTAAACTTTAAAAAGAATTTAACTGTCACTTTAATTTCCCTTATCCATGGAGTTTTTGGGACACCCTGTAGATTAAACAACATCATGAAATTGATGTACATACTAAATTGCATAAAAACTACCCACATGGACATGATGGGATTCTCAGTGGTGCAGTCTGAATGTTAATATCGTAAATGTAAGGAGCTGTTGAACGATTGTAGGAGAGAGAAAATTGGACCTGCCACCTTTGGCCAGCCACTTTTGCGTAGGAGGGCAGCCATTATGTTCAAGACAGTTGAGACTTTTAGAAAATCTGTCACTAGGAAGTCTAAAATATGTTTCAAAGTAGTGATTGAGGTTTTACTGAGCATGACAGGTATCACCACCTGTGAAATTATCGCCTTTGAACTTAAGAATCAGAATAAGGTTTCCTGGCCGAGTACGTTGACACACAAGGAAGGAATTCAGTTCCCACTGTCGGTGACGCTCAAAGTTAGAGGCATATATAACATTAGGTTAAAGACAATAAACCACAGGAAGTACCAAACATTTCAGAACTATACTGATTAAATAAAGACCACAGTCCTCAGTGCCTGTTTTTAGTTTAGGTGTATCGCCTGCCAGAAAGGAGGAGGTGAATAAAGTTTGTGTCCAGGGTGTGAGGAACATGCAGGGAGTTTCCTGGTTCTTGTAGAGTACTAATCATGGAAGTGGGCACTGTTTTTTTTTTCTGCTGTTTTACTGTTAGCCGCAGTCTGTTCCTTGTCCTCTTTCGTGGCTGCTCCAAACCAGACGGTGATGGATGTGTGCAGGACAAATTGATGACTGCAGTCTCTGTATCTCGAGAGCCAGACTATACTTCCTCAGATGATGCAGAAAGTACATCCTTTGCCTTTTTGAGGATGAAGTTTATGTGGGTCCCCAACTTTTGGTCTTGAAAGTTTCCAGAAACACGAAGGCCTCGACAGTACACTGGTACAAGTCCATAGTCATCCTCACACTTTAGTGTGTGTTTAACTTGAGGTTGTTCAGACTGTGCCTTAGCATCAGCCGCACCATCTTCCGCAGATATGCAGACTTGTCACCATCTTGGATGAGTCCAGTGAGCGTAGTGTTATCTGAAAACTTCAGGGGTCCTTTTTTTTTTTTTTAATAATGAATTTATTATTATTTTTTAACATTTTACAAACAGTTACAAACCAAACACACACAAAGCAAAACAAAACACCCACACAAAAAAAAGAAAAAACCCTCTGGCTCACCACATCGTTAACTCACTGTAAACAAATAATAAACACTTAATCAAAATGCTTTACGTATTTGTATCTCAATATACCACACAATTACTTCCCCCCCTTCCCTTCTTTCCCTCTCTTTCCCCTTTCCTTTTATAAACTCTTATTAAACAAAACCTCTAACAAAAATAGAGGATACATCTAAACCCATATTTCTTAAGAAAGGGTCCCACCTTCTATGAAATATGGCATTTTTACTGTTAACAGCACAGGTTAAAAAATCCAGTAAAACATATTCCAGAATAACCCTGTGCCACAATGCCCTAGAAGGGGCTTTATCCTTTAACCAGTTCAGAAGAATACATTTCCTTGCACAAAATGCTAGAAAATTACAAAGTGTCTTTTTATGTTTGTCTACAACCATATCGGCACATATTCCGAGCAACAAGTCTTTTGGGTCATAGCCAATATTTATAGACAAAATAATGCTAAGCTCCCGCTACACCATGATCCAGAATTTTTGGATTTTCAAACCAGAGACAGTGAGCAAGATCTATTTAAGAGCTATTTTACATTTCAGGCACATTGGAGAGCAGTCATTTTTAAACCGCGATGGAGAGATATGAGCTTTGTGCAAAATTTTTAGCTGCATTGCTTTTACTTTATTGCATATGCTTAGGGTCCCTGCATTCTTCCATGCTTTCTCCCATTCATCATTTGTAATTTGTATATCAAGTTTCCGTTACTATTTATTTTTCAAAACGTCTGTGTTTAAAAAAACCACAGTCCTTAAGAATCTTGTAAAAAGAACTTGTAGAGCTTTTCATTTGTAAAAAAAAAAGCTGACTTTCCACAGCCGAAATGTCCTGGTTTGTGAGCAAAGTAGTGTCCTTTTTTACAAAGTCTCTCAATTGTAAATAACGAAAAAAATCTTGTCGTGGAAGACTGTACTTTACAACTAATTGGTCGAAGGACATAAGAGTGTTCCCCTCAAACATATTATACAGATTGATAAGACCTTTATTTGCCCAACCACAAAAACTTGCATCCACAGTCCCTGGCAGAAAATCATAATTATCACTAATGGGAGTAAAAGTTGAGGTGAGCCTGGGACGGCCCTTCAAACACCTGATGACCTGCCATGCCTTGATAGCACTTATCGTGATGGGGTTACAACAGGCGGCTTTTACAGATTTAAACTTCTTAAGAAAAAGCTAATTTACCAAAGGGAGTTTGCTGAGTAAACTTTCAACATCAAACCATACTGTTTTAGGTCATCAATATATCCAGTCAGAGATATAACGTAAGTGAACACTTAGCTGATATTTCCCACTTTCGTCCCACCGAAGACGAAAGCATTAAGGTTGAAATTTTTATGCGTGCTTTTTTTTTTTTTTTTTGGCCCATATAAAAGAACTAAACCAAACATTGAACTTTCTAATCGTCTTATAAGTAAAATTATTGGAATCATTTGAATGGGATAAAGTAGTCTTGGAAGAATATTCATCTTCAGGAGGCAGATCCGACCCATCCAAGAAATAGGGAGGACATTCCACCTCTCCAAGTCCATCCGGATACGCTCAAAAAGTGGAAGAAAATTTACTTTATACATCTGTTCAAAGGAGGGGGTAACATTTAATTCCCAGATATATTAAACCTTCAGGGGCCCATCTAAATGGGAAGGATAATGATGCTTGGGGTATTTGTTTTAAACCACCTATAGGCATTGCCACTGATTTATGATAATTAATTCTATATCCCGACAATTTACCAAATTTATCAATCGTATCCGAGAGGGCCGGGGTAGAGATATCTGGATTTATCGTAAATATCAAAATATCATCAGCGTATAAGGCAATCTTATGATTTTTCCCTATTGTTAAGCCACTAATTTTGTAATCCGTTCTTATAGCTTCTGCCAGTGGTTCAATTAACAAAGCAAATAAAAGAGGCAAAAGAGGGCAGCATTGTCTCGTTCCTCTCCCAACTTTGAATGTAGTGGAAGACATCCGTTAGTCAGCACGGCACCAATAGGCTCATTGTACAATAACTTGATCCACCTGATAAAGTGCTCACCAAGACCAAATTTATGTATGTGTAAAATAAATAGGGCCATTCGATGCGATCAAATGCCTTCTCCGCATCTAGGAAGATCACAAGGTGAAAGTTTAAGATGCTCTTCAGCATTCAAATGAGTCTCCTGAAGTAAAGCGACATGTACCCCCTACTTTTTTTTAAATATGTCAAAACTTTTTTTCTCTTAACAGGTGTATGGATACCATTAACATTCCATGTACAAACATTTAGCGTTAACATTTTCGGTATATATTAGACATGATGTAATCCAAATGTCCATATGGATAACATGAAAGTAAGCCAAACAACTGGTGAGCCAAAAAAAAAAGGGTAACTGACCAATAAAAAGAACTTGAACAAAGAACTGTTGAACATCGACAAAATTCTACACTTTACCTCCCGCTAGGTAACGAGAGCACCAGTGAAAAGAGGTCTTCTAACGACAAAAGGAAACCAAAATCCAACCCGAAAGTCAAGCGGTAGGGCCGCTTTTTATGACCGCATAACTTAAACAATACAGTAAACACAGTAACAACATGTCCCAATGTTCCAGTTAAATTTACCTTACTTAAGCTCACACCAAGGAATAATTATCTGGAACACCTGTTGTACATGTTGGGCAGTCAATTATTACCAACCGGCTGCGCATCCACTGAGCTCAAAAATGCCTCGACAGCAGCCGGCTCTTGAAACACCTTCGCTGAGCCACGGAAGTTTACCTTAAGAAGGGCAGGGTAAATTTGAACAAAGAGTTTTAGGAAGCCATGTCTCTTCCACACCCTCCAGTAACCCGACAATACGAATATTCTTCCTCCTTCCTCTGTTTTTGAGATCTTCAGCCCGTTTGCCCAAGTCATGCACGAGTTTCTCAAGTGATCTTAACTTGGCCTTGACCGGGGTTACTGCGTCCTCCATAGCAGATATCCTTGTTTCCGCTTCAGTGTTTATTATGCTCGTCTAGCTCAGAGCGATGCAGTTGTGACAACTGCGAGATAAGATCCATCTTTTCCTCAATAAGCTTGGAGATATTGGCTGTAATCTCCGCAACCATGTCGGATATCGATAACGCAGGCGAACTCGTGCTAGCAGCGTCAGCTCGCTCATCGGCCTCGTCGGAGTTGTTGGCAATCTGCGTTTTCTTACGTGGCATGTTTTCTGGCTGCCGCAAAAAGTAATTATTTATGCTCATAATGACCTACGTGAGACCTGAACGTGCTCCGTTTATATTATGCGGTTGTAATAGTAACAAATTCATCGAAGTGGCACCACCGCTTAACCACACACAACCTCCCTTCAAGCCGCCATCTTGAAAACCCCTCAGGGGTCCTTTCATGTGCAGTCATTAGTGTAAAGGGAGAATAGCAGTGGGGAGAGGCCACATCCCTGAGGACCACCAGTGCTGACTGTCTCTATACTAGAAATAACTCCACCTAGCATCACCTGCTGTTTCCTGTCTATCAGGAAGCAGGAGATCCACTGACAGATGGCAGTAGGTGTTTGGAGGAGAGGATTTCCGGGATTATTATGTTAAAAGTCAAACTGAAGTCGACAAACAAAATCTGTGCATAAGTCCCTGAGCAGTTAAGTTTTTGCAGGATGTAGTGTGACCCCATATTGACTGCATCACACACAGACTTGTTTGCTTAGGTGAACTGCAGGGGATCCAACAGGTGTATGGTGATATTCTTCAAGTGGGCTGATATTATTCGCTTAAAGGACTACGACAGATGTCTGTAGTCATTAAGTTCTGAATTGAGTGTTTTTAAAGCAGCATTAATTTCTGCATTTAAATCAGAGAATGAAAGTTCATGTTTCATGCATGTATTTTTCTTGTTGTTCAAACATTAGACTTTGTGATGGAACTTGTTTTCAGTTAGGTTTTGTAAACTTGATCAGAAATGCTTTAGTAATACTGGTTAGAGCCTCCTTTTTCTCTTGAAACATTCTTAAATATTCATGGCAAAGATGCCACATGATGATTTACATGATGATGTGCCACATCCCAAAGTTATTCTGCTTGATTCAGACCCAGTAACTGGTAATGCCACTGAAATTATTGTTGTGTTCATTAAACCAGTTTGAGATGTCTTTTGCTTTCTAAAAGGGCGCATTATCCTGCTGGAATAGCCATGGGATGGTGGATAAATTTTGGTGATGGTGGGAGTTTACTTGGCCCAATGCGTGCCCAGCAAACATTCCCCATAACATTACACCATCTCCACCAGCATGGACTGTTGACACATGGCAGGTTGGGTCCATGGATTCATGCTGTTGGAGCCAAATTTGGACTATACCATCTGTGTGCCTCAGAAGATCCTGAGATTCATCATAACAGGCTTTGGCCTTTCAGTTTTGGTGAACTTGTGCCCACTGCAGCTTCAGCTTTCTGCTTTTTGTTGACAGAAATGGAAGCCTCAAGGTTCAATATGCTGTACATTCTGAGATGCTTTCTTGCTCACCACAAGTGTACAGAATTTATATTAAAGTTACTATATTTTCTCTGCCAGCACAGTGGCATAGGATTGAGCACCGTGGCCTCACAACTTTAGGGCAGAGGGTTCGAATTCCATCATGGTTTAGACCAAAAATTCAATTGATGAATTGTTTAAAAATTACTTGTAGTTTGAGAGCGAGTATGAGCTTGTGCCCTGCAGTGGACAATCACAATGTTTCTGTTAGCAGAATGACTGCTCAATGTTAATTAAAATAATAATAATAATAATAATCCACCATTGTAGAGAGAGTCCCAGGACAGTTACAGAAATACTTAAACCAGCCTGTCCTGCACCAAGAATTATGCCATGGTCAACAATTACTGAAATCAGTATCTGAAGTTCTTATTGTCTTAAAATTTCTTAAAATACCCACCGTTTCTATGGTAACATATTCGACTTGCAGATATTGACCTTTTTGCTTTTGCGTTTTGCATTTTTGTTTGCGCCTTTGCAGGTCACCGACAACACATTGGTTCAGCTTTCAATCCACTGCCCTCGGCTCCAGGCCCTGGTGAGTGTGTTGTGTTTTGTTTATGTGCTCATGCATGTGAAAAGTATATTTAAAAAAAAAGTGTTTACATGATTACATGGACTTTCACTTTGTGTTTATAATCCTGCATGTTGCAGAGCCTCTCGCATTGTGAACTGATAACAGACGATGGGATTAGACACCTGAGCAGCAGCGTGTGTGGTCAGGAGCGTCTGCAAGTGGTCGAGCTGGATAACTGCCCCCTGATCACAGACATCACTCTGGAACACCTGAAAAGTTGCCAAAGGCTTGAGCGCATTGAGCTGTACGACTGCCAGCAGGTCACCCGCGCAGGAATCAAACGTATCAGAGTGAGTCATCAACTGCTGCAATGCCCATATTATGCTCTTCAGCACCTTAAACTGACTACTGAAATAAGCTGGGATGGTTGGGGTGGGACTATATATTAATGTAATTAATGGTTGTATATTCCGTAGCTCAAGTTCTCAGTTTTTCAGTTTTATATTAGTGCAGATGTAACAGAATAATTTTTATAGTAAAAGCTGATTTGCAGGTATATCACTGCTCAAAAGTTTGGGATCACTTTCTAACTCCACGATCGTTCTTGATTTTTATTTCTTTCTACACTGTAAAGCAATGCTAAAGGCGTCCAAAAAAATTGCACTCATCACTTTTGAACGGTTGAGATGTATTTGCTACTCATCCTCTGTAAAGGTTTCTTAACGGCTCTAATTCTAGGTGCTGTTTGTTAATTGGTGATTTCTCAGGCTGATAACTATAAATGAACTTCTTGTCTGCAGCAGAGGCAAGTTTCGGTCTCGCTGGGAAGGTCTTCATAAGTGGCAGTTTCATCATGGTGCTTGATGGGTTTTGCAAAAGCATTTGACAAGAACTCTTCCAGAACAGCTGACTGTTGTTGTTGTTGTTGTTGTTACATAATTACCTAATTCCATATGTGTTTATTTCATAGTTTTTAAATCCCCAGTATTGTTGCAGAAAATGTAGAAAATATTTCACTAAACAAAAAACAAGAAATTTGCAGGTGATCCCAAACTTTTGAGCAGTAGTGTATCTTGTGTAGGGGATGTGGTTCATAATCTAAGGCTAATAATCATGGGATTTAAAAAAATAATTAAGCTATTCATGAAAGAAAATGTGTGTTTTGACCATTTATTTAAGGAATGTAACTGTCAGTAAGGTTCCTGCAATGTCTAAGAGAATTTTTCTTTTCTTATTAACTTAAAATGTGAAAAAGGGAGGCTTCTGCAGAAACACAGGTCCATGCGTACCATTTTGATGCAAACATGATAAAATGGGTATCTGAAAATATAAATCTCAGCCAGTTGACCACTTAATACAAATGTCTCAAGGACGTTGGCAGTGGGAGCTCAGTTGGTTAATGCTTTTAAGTTACTGCTCAGAAGCTTGGCAGTTCAAGCAGTGCCACCAAGTTGGGCCCTCAAGCAAGGCCTTTAACTATGTCTGCTCCAGGGGTGCTGACCCCAAGCTTGGACATACAGTATAGATCACTGTGCACTAATTTACAGTATATGTGAGTGTATAAACCTCACTTTGTGCGCAGGATCATTGTCATTTGCACACTCTGATTCCAGTGAAAAGAAATTGTAAAATTTACATACAAAGACAATACAATAGTGTAATTTCATCTTCTTAGCAACAGATTGGTAAAATTAGGGCAACTGTCAGGTGTCTGTATACTTTTGGCCATGTAGCATGCATCACCAACCAATAGTTCTGTTATTTCTCCTCTAGGCCCACCTCCCCGAGATTAAGGTCCACGCCTACTTTGCACCAGTCACACCCCCTCCCTCAGTGCATGGAGGTGGCCAACGTCTCTGCCGCTGCTGCGTCATACTCTGACAGTGGATGGGGCCACTGAAGCATGCCGTGGAGAGTCAGTCTGTCAGTCAAACTCTAAACCCCACCCTGCTCCTGCTCGCCACTCCTGCTAAACTCTACACTGAGGCGTGGCTGGGAACGGCACGGTCGGGTCAATGAGGGGTTTATCGGGCAGCAGGATGGAGCTACGCAAGTTTTCAAAAAAAAATAAAAATGTATGATTCAAAATACAAAGAATAATTACTATGTAAAATGTGACATTTTAAATGGAATCTACGAGAAGAGAGTCGGGGGGGGGGGGCGGGGGGGAGCCACCTTGTAAAATATTTCACATTTGGATTCGTTGAAAACAAATTTGTGGAAGTATCTAAAGCAGTATGACATTGAACTACTGACTGCACAACCCTTGTCTGTGTGGGAATGTCTCCGATAATGAGAACCAGACAATATGTTTACTTATTGATCCACTGTTACCCATTTGAATGCATTATTTCCTCATGACTGGAATCGTTCCATCACCAGGAATGATAAGCGACGAGCAGGACATGACGGTTCTGTATTTGCATCGGGACATGTTGGAGACTTTTACGATGATTCGGATTCAGAGAATGTTAAAATATATACAGTGAAACGAAGCATAACACTACAACCAAGCAGCCTGTGTTCGACCTGGAGTCAAGTTGTTTTTGTCAGTGCTCAGCATCCTTTACAGAAAATTGATAAAACATTTTGAATCTTGCTACAGATGGACTAAGAGGGAAAAGTAAGGATGAGAGAGTGAGGAATATATAGATAGATAGATAGATATATGTGGCCGAATTTGGGGCAGATTTTTAGGCTCTAGCAAAGGAATGAAGGATTATTAGGAGTGACCATATTTAAAAAATAAAATAATCATATTTACTGAAGAAGTCTAATGGAGTAGATGATGACTTTTAAGTTGTAAGTGCAATATCTCAAAGGCCGTTATTTTCTGTTTAACATGTGAAAGAAATGGCATTCTTTTTACAGTTCCCTTATACAATCTTTATTGCTGCCGATCGTTGCAGTATTATTTAACAGGCCAGGACCCAGAATGTAATGAATGTAAAGTTTTTTTTTTTTTTTTTTTTTTAATGATTCGATTTTTCAATTTCATTTCCCGAGTGCACATATATAATCTGCATAATCAACACGTGTTATGTAGTTCTGAGCACTGAAAAACTGAATGCACCTTGGGCCTCCTGTTACTAATGCAGATACTGTTGAATTACTTGCCTAATCAATGGTGATGGCTTTTGGGTGCGAGTGCCTTTGATTTTGCAATGCTGGAACAGGCATGGGGAAAATCCAGCCTCAGAGATAAAAGACTCAGGGCTGTAATGTGATTTGTCAGATCTTTTCCTTTTCCTGCTTCTTTAATTGTCGGCATTGAAGAAAAAAAGGAGCGACGTATACAGGTGACGGACCGTACAGCGCGAGCAAGCACTGCATCCATGCTTAGTGGGTTATTGTAGTTGCTACTGAGGGATGAAGTGTGAAGTGTAATTCTGCAGCAATGTAAAGGACAACCCCTTCCCTCATCTCTCCTTCAAATTTCTGATAATTTGGGAAGGTAAAAAGAAGCTACCTGACTGTCTTTGTGTTCTGGTGTAACTGTGACATTTCTTTAAATAAAAGATCTGAGCAGTGCGTCTCTCATTCAGTGTGGTTCATATTAACTGATGGGCTTGTTTTTCTTTTGTTAAAATGCAGAGTATATAAAGCACCTTCGAACGTATTGGAAGACCAAGGCCAAATATAGTTTTTTTGCTATACACCAAAGACATTTGCGAATATGAGACAATACAACAGTGTTTCAACTTTTCATTCCCAGATATTTACATTTAGATGTGGTAAAGAAATCAGAGCATGGTGTACGATAATCAGTTTTAATGCGATCAAAAGTATTGGAACATGCAGTCTTACCGTAAATACCTGTGCATAAAAATTCTGTTAAAAACATTTTGTTAAACACGATTTTATAATTTTAATGCGTAAACTGTTGTGGTGAAAACCTGCGACACCTAAGCACATCATTTTAGAATCGCATATAACTGAATTAAACATTTTTTATGCATAATAGTTGCTTCGGATTTCACTTTGAGGTTGTTCTCGCAAGGACAACAGGCAGAATAAAACTTTTACAATTTTTACCTTAGGTTGTAATCGTTTGCTCGGAAATATGACAGTTTAAAAAGTTATTCTAAAGACTGACTGAGATAAAGGGGCAAAAGATTGTGAGGGGCATGGAGCCTAACCCAGGCGACAGGCACGATGTGGGGTGCACCCTGGAAAGGGTGCCAATCCATCGCAGGTCACACACATACACACTAAGTGCAATTTGGGAATGCCAATTAACTTAATCTGCATGTCTTTGGACTGGAGTACCAGGAGGAAACACACCAAACAGAGGGAGAGCTTCATGCACTGAGGAGGGAATCGAACCTTCACGTCTGAAGGTGTGAGGCCACAGTGCGGCCCGCGGTTAATGCAATAGTGTTTTATTATTTTTTCCAGATAAAACCTGTATTTAAAGCAATAATGGAAAAAAATATTTTAATTATTTCATTAAATGAAATTAAAAGTGTTAATACCATTTGTAATTTGCATATACACCATATTTATTACATAATCATATAATCACAATCACCAATATGCAAGAAAACATGGAATTCTAGAATAACCAAGAAAAGTTTAACAAATCAAAAAAAATGTTACGCTACTCCACCTTCTCTTGTCTAAATCCCAGGTGAACCAAACATACTGTATGTACAGTATAGTGTAGCAGTGAGCTCCTTCCTCCGAGTTTCCTGCTTAGCTTTTTAAACAACATTTGTCATTTTTACCAGCAGAGGAAAACAAACACAAGAATGTATTATTCCCGCTTTTAAGTTACCTGTGAATCTGTTTTCTCATTTTTTTTGACTGAAACAATAGGTTACATTATTTCCCCTGAGTTCAGTGATGTGCATTTAAATTATTCTTCTTAAAACAAATTGCTTACAGTTAGTAAAGGCCTGCCATACAATACTCCCCTAAACATTACACTTTATACCAGGGGTGTCAAACTGGATCCAAGAAAGGGCCGGTGTGGGTGCAGGTCTTTAGTCCAGCCCAGCAGAAGCCACACCTCATAGTCCTTTAAACCTTCACCCACACCCTTTCTAGATCCAGTTCGACACTCCTGTTTTATGCAGTAGATGTACTGTCGATAAAATTATCCACATGTACAACACTGATCGTGAAATATTATAAATATAGCTACTGTAAGTAGGACTAAAATGTAATGGCTATACAACCGGATCCATGCAACTCCAAAACTGCAGCTCTCATGTCATGTTCTCAGGCTGTAGTGGTCAGGACATACAACAGAAGTGATACAAGGGAGGAAAACCGGTGAATTAATGGCAGGCTCATGGGTGACCAAGGCTCACTGGGGACCTACTCAAAGTCAGGCAGGTGGTCACAATGTTATGGCTGATCAGTTGTATGTGGTGATTTATCCTGAATTTGGAGTTGTACGTACGCTTCTCCGCCAGCAGGGGGCTTCAGTCGCCTGTGAATCTGTCCATGAGTACAAAGCATTCATACAGAGTGTCACAAAGAGTCCATACACAGGAGAAATATTTATGGAGAACACTTAGTCTATACATTAGGGGAAGTTAACACTTTTTTAAGCAAAATGTTTCATACTTAGACCCCAGATTTTTTATTTATATATGAATATATTCTATAAACCACACTTCTGCCGTTGTAGTGGTTAGCACTGTCACCTTGCACCTCCAGGGTTCGATTCCCGTCTGTGTGCATGGAGTTTGCATGGGGTTTCCTCCGGGTACTCCGGTTTCCTCCCACAGTCCAAAGATATGCAGGTTGGGCTAATTGGTGTTCCCAAATTGCCCGTAATGTGTGTGTGTGTATGTGTGTGTGCCCTGTGATGGATTGGCACCCTGTCCAGGGTGTACCCTGCCTCGGGCCCTAAGCCTCCTGGGATAGGCTCCAGGTCCCCCTGCGACCCTGAATATAGGATGAAGCGGTATAGAAAATGAGTGAGTGAGTTTTTTTATTGTGGGGGCATGAGAAGGCCATGGAGTGCCAAAAAAAAACCATACAGTACTAAGATCAGGTAAAGGAAATGATTAAATTTAATCAACGTTCAGTTATATGTAAATAAATCATGAATGAGTGTCATGGTGGTGAAGTTACTGTTTTTTTGTTTTTGTTTTGTTTTTTTACATAGACTTCCTTATGTATGGAAGGGCTTTTGGGGCACCATGCATTTATTTATAAAATGGTATAAAATTGTTTATTATTATTATTATTATTATTATTATTATAAGCATATAAAATAATCAACCATTGAGAAAGTTTCAGAAATGGCTTTTTTTTTTGTTCAGGCAAAAACAGAGGACAGCTGTGCGGCGCTGCAGGACCCCGCGGCCTCTCAGCCCTGCAGTCTGTTCCGTTCATTAGCGTACACTGCCTGTGAGGTGTGCTGACCGGGGGAGCGCTGAGTGTGAGCGGCTGGGAGTGTGTGTGTGAGAGAGAGAGAGAAGGGGAGGAGGAGGAGAGGAGAGGATTGGGAGAGGGGTAGCTGTCGGGAGTGTTGAGTATTTTGGGATAACGTGTAAACCCGAAAGCTTTCAGGAGAAGCGGGGAAGCACAGCGCCGCGGTCAGGACACCCCGGGAGAAAAGCGGGCTTTTCTGAAAACATGGAGCCGAGTGAGGAGAGGCCAGGGGGCAGGCCCGAGGACAACCAGCCGTAAAGTTTAGCCGCCAGCCTTACAGCTAGCTAGCTCGCTCGCTAGTTAGTTAGTTAGCCAGCTAGCATCAGTAGCCGAGGTAAACAGAGACTGAGCTAATCATAAAACGACCCGTGTGACTCATTACGACAAGGAAAAGTGTTAATTTTATATATTTCAAATTTTTGTTCATTTTAAACCTCTCTCAAGTTGTGTTTCTTTTTGTTGTTGCGCGTGGGCTACAAGTTCTTCATTTCCCCAGTCTGGACTTTCCAAGGTTTACAAAACAAAGACCTCCTGAGAGTTTTATGTCCTGGAACATCATTGATCGGATTTTCTCAGCTCAAATCGGATCTTTTTTTTTTAAGCTTGGTATAAAGGAGCCCCGGCTCGGGTGGGCTGTTCTACACGGCCATGGAGGAGAATGACAACATGGATTATTTCTACCAGCAAGTTTTGCAGAAGGACGTGAGCCGGAGGCTGCAGGTCGGTCCGGACCTCATCGACTACCTGAGCGACCCGCAGCGATCCGGGGACGTGGAGCAGGACAAATCCCGCCTGGATAAGACCATGGATGAGCTAACGGGCTGGGTTAACTCCAGCAACTACAAGGTACCCCTTCTCAGTCCCCATCCCTCTCTGATTCTGTCTGATTTCAGGCTTGTTTTGCTCACAGTATGAAATATATATATTATTATTATTATTATTATTATTTTTCTTATCTCACTAAGAATAGCTGTCTCTCTTTCCATCTGTCACTTTGACATTTACAAGCCCAAATGCACATTCAGCCCAGGACCACAGCCCTACAGCTTCAGGATGTATTACATTACATCATATCATAATGCTGGATCATTCATTATTTCCCAGTATTGATTTTTCTCTGAATGGAAATAGGGTGAGCATCTTCAGGCTGTCTCTGTGTGAGGCTGAGGAGGGGGATGGGACTGGGAGAGTATTGTTCTCCAGGTCTGGAGGAGAGAGAGAGACAGCGTTCACTTACATGCCTGTGTCTCATTTAGAGGTGATGAAGGATGATTTTTCTTTTTAGAGAGAGAGACGTACAGAGTTGATGCTTGATATCAGAACCGGCGCTGGATTTACTGTGAATCATGAGTGTCCAATCAGATTTAAAGTGTTTTGTTTTTTGTTGTTTTGTTTTTTTTTGTTTTGTTTTACACCATGACATGGCAAGATTTTATTACCTGAGTAATCTGTGGATAATTTAGTTCTGTCCAAATACACCATGTCGGTAATTTCATATGGATTTCGCATACAGGTATGAAGAAAGACTGTGCAGTAAATCAAAAAATTCAGCATATTAAGTCCCAGACTTGGAAACATTTAAGTTGCAAACTTTCACAGGTACGAACGGACCTCGCGTCATGAGCATTTGTAGATTCGAACAAATTGCGGAAGTAGTAGTAATTTAAAAAAATCTTTTTTTGTTTTTTTACAGTTGTTGTACCGCCATGCTTTTCGTGGTATATTTGGGAGTGGACTTGGGAGCGAATCCAATTTATAAACGTTCTCCTGTTCTCTCCGGAACTTGTTCGTAAGTCAGGGACTTACTGTATAACACGACAAATAGGAGGCACGGTGGCGTAGTTGTTAGCACTGTCACCTTGCACCTCGACGGTCAGGGTTCAATTCCCGCCTTGGGTCTGTGTGTGTGGGTTGCATGTTCTCCCCTTGCTTTGTGGGTTTCTTCAAGGTTTCCTCCCACAGTCCAAAGGCATGTTGGCTCTCCCAAATTGCTGGTAGTGTGTGTGTACGCGGCCTGGTCAGTACCCTGCTAGGATGGACTCCAGGTGACCCTTTACACATAAGTGCTATAGAAGATAAATGAATACAACAGATGGTAAAAACTTCTGTGATCTCATGTGACTTGTTGGTAAATACTCCCTTATATTTTTCCATAAACTGTAGTTTTAGACCTTTTCCTGTTTTAAAAGGTCCAGTAGACTATTGCCTACTATTCTGTTGTTTCCTGGCAAAACCGAGATGAATACAATCTTTATCCTAGTTAAAAATGCAGAACTATAAAATACAAATGATGATGATTAAAGGGTTTCTCCGAGAAGCAACACTTCCAGGGGTTTTACAGAGGTTATTAAGTTTGTATGGTCATAAGCTGTTCTTTTATGTTTGTGCAGTCACGTGTCCTCATAAAGGGCAAATCAGTCAGTTTGTAATGAAATAAATATGTACAGGAGGCGTCCAGTCAAATTGATGATGAAATTATGGTGAAATTTCTTGTGAAGGACAGCATAAAACTGATACCGTTTACACATATTTTAAAGAAGGCCGTACGTCCGTGAATTATGATCCTGGCTGAGGTGGCTCGGAGCACAGTGCAGATGTCGTTCCTGTGAACTTTCAGCGAGTAGAACACCTGATCCTTAAATTTTACGGGTAACTAATCGGCAACTTGCGTATCTGGATGTGGGACCTCTACACACAATCATTCAAGAGCACCACTTGCACATTACTGGAACTCCGCTCTAAAACTTTCCCACATGTTTGGCACATTAAAGGAGTTCCTGGGGGGCCAGCGTTTCAGATGTGAAGCCAGCATGCTGAGAATGTTTCCAAGGGCTTGGATGAGTGCATTAGTGTAGCAGGGGATTTTATAGAGAAATAAAGAGAGTTTTTATTCTCATAACTGTGTTCTGTTATTTTGCACAATCAGAAATCCTGGTTTGACTTTTGAACAATCCCTCGTAGTACATATTCATTTTTAGTAACAAAAGTCCCGTCTCTGTGACTGGTACAGACACCTGTCAGGTAAACAGGTAAACACTTTTTATGAGTAGTACTTAAGAGACAAATTCTTTAGGGATCCTTTAATGAATACTGTGAGCTATAATTTGATAACATAAGATCAGCTGATACATCAAAGTGCATTTGTCACTTTTGTTTTGAGATGAACAATCAGTGCCCGTCTACCTTCATCAAAAGTTTTTGTCCCCTTATAACCCCTGGTTATTAAAATCGTAATGTTAGCTTGGAATTATTAATTTATTGTGGACCCTTGGTTCATGCATGTCTTTATGAGTGCAGTGTCTGAACCAGCGTCGTGTGATTAATTTAGTGACTGTTTGGTAGGTGAGACTTTTTGTCGAGAGACTGGCTATGTCATGCTTTTTACGTATTACGCTGAATGATTCATTTAGGCTACTCAAAAAAGAAACATTTTTGGCTTGTTTTTGTTTTTAAAAAAGGTCAAAAGCAAATACAGGGCTGTGTGGATTTCTCTGGGCCGTCTGGTTTAATGGAGAACGGACACGTGCTGTTCTGTGATCGCTTGAACAAGTTCAAGCAGGGTTTTTTTTTTTTTGGCAATCAAAGGAAGCTTTAATGTTGATCATTTCCTGTGTATAAGGTGGTGTGTGTGCGTGCGTGTGTGTATATATCTATATCTCTCTCTCTCTATATATATATATATATATATATATATATACACAGCAGAATGAAAAAAAAAAGCCTTTTAAATGAAGAGTCAAGAGGTGACATTATAAAAAAAAAACAGTGGATGGTGAGAGTTTAACTCAGTTATTTAACATTTTAATACGTCTTGAAGATATCAGGAGTCATTTGCATCCACAACATGTGTATATACTTTTCTTTCGTAATTTTAGGTCCATGTTAAATGCACATAAAAAAAAGCCTGACCTGCATGTCTTTTTTTTTTTTTTTTTTTAGTTTGTTAATTTTGTTTTTTAGCTAGCAGAGGCATTTACACACTCACTCACCTGCCTGGTCTCAGTCAGGATCCTCTTCTTTGGTTTCTTTGACTAAAATAGGTCATAACTGGAGCTGCAGGGATGTAGTGAATATTTGATTGTTTCTCTGGAATGTTAACTTCCATCCTGTACTGCCAAGAAACATACTGCAGTAATCCAAGCACAAGCCTCAAACAGACATTCATGCACATACACACACATGCACACAAATATTGAGAAAGTTTCTCCCAGACATGAGATTTGTCTACAGATATACTCAAAGATATCAAAAATGCTCTGGGCTTTGGAAAATGCTGAATTTGCATTCTGTTAGCAAGCAAATTAGTATTAGGTTTTTTTTTTGTTTTTTTTTTTTAACCTTCTTTTTTTTAAACTTTCACTCGTGTACTATTTGGATTGTTTCATACGCTTGATTATAAGTAAAAATTAAGAACATTTTCAGTTTGGATTTTTATAAGATTTTTTAAATTAAATTTTTGTTAAAATTCTGATTTCAGGTCGCATTGCTGGGGATTGATATCGTGAGTGCGTTCGTTGACCGGATGAACGAGCGCTTCCGAGGTCACATAGGCACAGGTAAAAATGTGTTCCTGTTCCAAATGTCTCCCCATCTTTTAATAAAAACGTTGTGAAAACGATCCCGTTATAAGCTACTAGTATCCGAGTAGAAAAGGGGAATACCGCAATGACCCAATACCCGAAAGATGACATAATGTTCAGATGAATGCCACTCTGTCAGCTGTCTTGGCTGCCCTCCCTCGCGTTTTTACCAAGGAAACGGCTTGTTTTGCTGGTAACAAAGCAAACCCCCCCTTCACACATACACACTCATACATAGAGCCTTATTCCTCTCTGAAATCAAGGGAAAGAAAAAAAAAAAACAATGGGATGCAGACAAAGTAATCCAGTGGCTCCCAACCCTGATACTATAATTTAATAATTTTTTTTCTTCCATGATCTAAAATGTCCATTCGAGTTGTTGTTTTTCTGATCCAGTTACACTTAATGTGCGTCTAGGGTTGATCTTGTGTTATGAAGTATGAAAAGTCATACTTAAATCTCTTCTCCTCCCGGTGTCTCAGTGCTCCCCGCGTTAGTGGATCGTCTTGGTGATGGAAAAGATCAGGTACGAGATCAGGCGCAGGCGCTCATCCTCAAGCTGATGGACGAGGCAGCCACTCCCATGGTTAGTAACTCAGTCTTCTATCTTTCTCTCTGTCTTTCTTCACTATCAATAGTGTGTATCCTTGCATATAACTTCACTTCCCGTTCTCTGACCCCTGACAGCTCCGCCCCTCCCCCTCCTTCTCCCATTTTTCTCTTCTTGCGTGTTTTGTTCCTGTTTCGATACACATTAGTGATTCATTCTGTCTCTGACTCTAGTATGTTTGGGAGAGGTTGTTCACTGGGTTCAAACACAAGAACTTCCGAAGCAGAGAAGGACTGTGTCTGTGTCTGGTCGCCACCCTCAACACGTGAGTATTTGGACACACACTAGAGGGCACTGTTTTCCCCTCACCTCATTCATTAATTCAAGAACGCACATTGTGATGTGGATTTTGGATAAGGTCATTTATATAAAAGATGATTTTTTTTTATTGTCTTAAAGATGCTAATAAACAATCAATGCTATTTTTGCTTTTTTTAGCTTTTGGTTAAAGTTTACTTTACAAATTAAATAATTCTACCCACACTCATGTGATTTACTCTCAGTCATAATGTTGGCACACATCCAACAGCCTGATGTAATCGCTCTCTTACTGTGTCCTTTATCAAGCATTTATCTGCACTTCAGTGCCTTTAATTACCAGCACACAAGAAAGTTGTGTGCGTGTGTATGTACCAGGGGTTGTTCTTTTTTTTTTTTTTTTTTTTTTAAGTTATTCCGGCTTTTTTTCCCCCCACTAGACCGTGAGGCGTGATACGGTACAGTAACTAATCTTAGATGTCACAGTTTGATATATGTTTGTTGCCTATTCATAAAGCACAATTGTGTGTAAAAGATTAATGAGATCCGATTCCGTTCCGTTGTCGTTACTCACACCCTGCAAGTTTTGCAAAATACGACGGAAATGCTATCGGAAAAAAAAACACCACCATCTGATTCCATAAATGAATTTAGACACGCCTTTCAAATGTTTTAGTAAACACCTAGTGAGCTCACGGTATCTAGTATCGATCTAGTTTTTGCAAATCTATATCGATGCAAGAACGCAATCGGCTGTCTTGCCACTTGATGGTTTTTAATAAAGTATCATTCAAAAAGTTGGACAAACCTTTTGATTCAATGTTTTTTTTGTGTGATTTATTTTCTACATTTTAGAACAATACTTATTATTTCAAAACTATGAAATAACACATACAGAAATACATAGTTAAGTGACAGCCAATTGTTATTTTAAAACTCATATATTAAATAGTTCTTGCAATAACAGTATTTTGTCAAGGGTGTTTGCAACTTCAAGCACCATGATGATAAGACTGTCCCTCATGATGACCTTCCCAGAAAAGCAAGACTTTTAAAACTTACCTCTTCTGCAGAGGGGAAGTTCATTTAGAGTCACCAGCCTCAGGAATCACTAATTAACAAACAGCACTTCAGATTAGAGCCTTACAGAGCATAAGATGATGCAGATACATCTCAATATCAACTGTTCAATGGAGATTATTGCAGATTTTCAACGCCTTCAGCAGTGGATCACAATGTAAAAGGAAATATAAATCTTAAATGAGTCGGCCTCACCGGTTTCAATGAATCAGTCCGGGAGCACGATGATAGAAAATGTAAACGTGTGCTGATGGTGGGAAAAATAATGAATTTTCGGAAAAAAAATCAACAAGTCCAAGTTCACTGTCCAATACAGTGGAAAACAGCTCTGAAATAAAACAGCCTCTGGGATTTTCCTCATGATTTAATGGTGGGAAAAAGAGACAACACTGTTACATTTGACATGTAAGATTTAGAGTTTATGAATTCAGCAACTCTCCCACGTTTCCATACATGAATATAAAGTATATAAATTTACAAGTACAGTGGAACCTTGGAACAAAACACTCGTGAACCCAATCGAATTTTCCCATAAGAAATAATGAAAAATCTAATTATCCGTTCCACAGCCCAAAAAAATAAATACGTAAAAATAATTAACACTAAATATTAACTAAAAATAAAACAAATTAATCTGCACTCTGCAAGTTGCACCTTTAATAAAAAAAAAAAAATCCCGACAGATAAGTGTTTGTTTGTGCGCGCAGGCGCTGTGTGTGTGTGTGAATCTAAAGTAAGCTCCCCTCTCCCCCTTTTCGTCTTGCACAGTTACCCTTTCTCCACTCTTTTCACACACGCGCACGCGTGCACAACAGAAACACTGTTTTATCGAAATAAGAAACAAGAAAGTACACGCTTGCAAGGATGTTTATACCAATAAGGGACGAGCACTAAGACCCAGCAGGGAAGACGATTACACACAATTCTGCAGCGCAAGAGAGAAAAAACGTTGGCTCAGTTGCGATCACGTGGCGCTCTGCGTTAAAACAAGAAGCGCATGCGTGATACATGATACTTGGTACTCGTAAACCGAGACTTGTTCGTTTTCCAAATCAACATTCATTGAAAGTCTTTGCTTGTCTTGCGGAATGCTCGCAAACCGCGTTACTTGCAACCCGAGCTTTCACTGTTTTTGTAACAAAACACGCATACATGCCTATCTATTGCCGTCGCAGCAACCTTTAGTTGCATGTTTTTGTTCCCTTGTGGTTGGCATGTTGTTCACATTCCAAAGAGCTAAATCTTAACTATATTTTGGAATATATATGTTGAAGTTTTTTAAATTTATTAAACTGCACACACACGCTCTTAAATTTATGAAACTGCACAGGCTAAAAAAGATACTGCACAAAAACTGTGATTTGTGATAAAACCATGCAACAGAACTAGTTTTCTGTGTTTTAAAGCTCAGGGTCTACTGGTAGTTTTAGCTCAAGGTGTGACGTCAGTTGCGAGGCAGGAAAGAGTTTCTCGTTACAACTGCAATTCTCCTTGCAGATAAATAGTTTCTTAGTCTGAAACTGTTGTGGTAATCTTGTCTCTCTATATCTTTGTGTTTTAGGTTTGGTGCCCAGCCTTTGAGTCTAAGTAAATTTGTACCACATCTCTGCACACTAACAGGAGACCAGAACCCTCAAGTATGAATTAGTTTTTTATATTTGTGTGTGTGTGTATGTATGTGTGTGTGTGTGTGTGTGTTTTTGTTATACAGTGGGAGCTGCTCCTGGGAACCAGATCACCCAGTGAGAGCAGGATTAAAAAGGAGCAAGAAAGTGAAATTGTAGCTTATGAAAGGGTTTAAAATTTAAAAAAAAAGGGAGGGGGAGGAAAAAAATAATCAGATGAGATGTACCAATCTGTAGACAAAATCCTCAGTAGGAGTTGGCGAGGAAACTGGAATGTGTGCAGGTCTGGGTGTGTTTGTGATCATTTTATATTGAAGTCTTTGCATGCGTGTCTTGTACCCTGCAGGTACGGGAGATCGCAATAACAGCTTTGGTTGAGGTGTATCGGCATGTAGGAGAGCGAGTGAGGGCAGACCTGGGAAAGAGAGGACTGCCGGCTGCACGGTCAGTGTTTCTACAGTGTCTCTCTCTCTCACTCACGTGCACACTGTTTTTTGCTTTTTTTCCCCCCCTATTAAATCTATACTGCCTGGGCGGTAAAAAACTCTGTTTTAGAATGGTCACATTATTGGGGTGCATTAAGCAAAGAAAGCAACTAAGGAGATTTTTTTTTTTGAGTAATGGAATTGAGTTAAGAGCTCTTCAATACATTAATAAAACATGGAAAGATAGTGCTGGATCGTCAGCGTTGTGGAAGTATTGTGGTAAAAAAATAAAAATAAATCATGAATGGAGATCATGGATTAGGACTAAACAGCTGTGTGGCCATAATAAAACCACTTGGTCATAAAGTTAATCAGGAAAAAAAGGCTTTAATTTGCAAGGGATCATAAACATTGGACTTGTGTTGGAATTAATTAAAATGAAACAGAGGCACTAATGCACATGTAATTTTAGCTCAAGGTGTGACGTCAGTTGCGAGGCAGGAAAGAGTTTCTCGTTACAACTGCAATTCTCCTCTCAGATAAATAACTTCTTAGTCTGAAACTGTTGTCCTAATCATGTCTCTCTATATCTTTATGTTTGGTCCAATGTCCAATGTTTATGCTCTGGAGCGATGGCCAGGCGATGTACATTTACAATTAAGATTTAGAAATCTACGGACTAGTGACGTACAATTAATCACATTAAAATAAAAACCGCAATATGGACCTGTGCGATTATTTAATTGGAAAAGGCTGAAATTTATTACAGGTAATGTACACATAGTTTGGAATTTTGTGTAGGGTTTGTATACAGGTGCATCTTAATAGATTAAAATATCAATCAAAAGTTGATTTATTAAGTAATTCAATTCAGAAAGTGAAAGTCATGAATTATATACATTTGTACACAATGAGCAATGTATATAAAATGTTTATTTAAATTTTTAATACAGCTAATAAAAACTGAGAATTCAGTATTTCAGGAAATTTTAATAATACTTAAGACCAATAAAAAAAAAACAACCTATTTAGACACACGCACACCCCAACTTTTTTTTTTTCTTCTTTTTTTTGTGAAATGTTGGACCTCTGATAAGTACAAACATGTACAGCACTCAATACTTGGTCGGGGCTTCCTTTACATTTTCGATTGTCATTAACTATAAGCCATAATCATCAAAATTAAAAGAGATAAACCAGTAAACCCAGTAAGTCGGAGATTTTTATGAAGCACCACAACTGGGAACCAGATCTAAAATATCTATGTTGTAAATATTAGGACTCGATCAGCAATAAAGATTCCTTTAGAAAGTTCAGGCCTGTCTACAGGAATACATGTATATAGTAGTAATCTTTTTAGTCTTTTTAATTCGGTAACAGCCAGTCAGAGGAGAATTTTTTGTCTTTTATGAGCAGAAGAAAGTAGAAAGAATGGGGACACAGATCACAGATAAATAAAGCTCAGCTGGCCCACACCGATGTCGTCCTTTTGCTAGAAAGACAACAGTGTTAAAATGTGACCAGCAAGATTATAGAGTGCAGAACCGAGAAGAGTCTTAATTACAGCATGAGTGCATAGGTTAGACGTCACATGTGCATTACATCACATGAAATGGCTAGCTCAGTGATGTTAGAAGGACCCCCGATGAACAGAGATTTTATAGTGTTGTAGCAATGACCTTGATTCTGGGCGTTGTTTGTTTGTTTGTTTGTTTAGTAACTTTGTGTGTAAATATTTGTATAAACTAAACCAAGCTGAAATCTCCTTCAGATTTACAGAAGATTCGTTTTTTTTTTTTTTTTTTTGTGTCTCTCTGTGAATGCCAGTTACAAGTGTGTGCAAAAAAGGCTAAAGTGCCCAAAGCGATGCCTTAAAAGCTGCATATGGCATATTTTTGGTCTGAAGATGTACCTGGTTATCACGGAAAAAGCATAAAAGGAAAAGCTAACTAATTTTGGTCTGATATTCATAAGGAAAGTGAAAGTTTCTTAAAGAGAATCATTACTGGTGACGAGACACGGATTCATCACCACGAGTCCGAGAGTAAAAGGCAGAGTACAGAACGGAAACATCCTTACTCACCGACTAAGAAAAAGTTCAAAAGTCAGCCAAGGGCTGAAAATTTATCAATCCGCACGTCAGTGTGCATGTCCGCACGCTTCTATCAACACTTGGCAGAAACTTGGTTTTGAGGTGTTAAAGCGTCCTCCCTCCCTGTAGTCCTGATCTCGCTCGATCAGTCTTTTATCTCTTTGGTCCCCTGAAAGCAGCCCTACAAGGAAGAAGATTCACTTCTGATGAAAAAGTGAAGACAGCAGTGCATTCTGGTGCTCGCAGCTCAGCGAGCACCAGTAAACATTTTTTAACGAGGGAATAAGAAGGCTTGTTTAGAGATGGACAAACATGTATTAAAAAGCAAGGAGATTATGTCAAAATGTTTCTTTTTCTAAAAGTTAACTAAAGTATTTTCTACAGCTAGAGTCCGGTGATATTTTGGCTCACCCACGTATTTTATTTTATATTTATTTTATTTATGCACAGACAGAGACCGTATATACCTTATTATTTCTTCTATTTAAATGTTTTTTGATGTAAGGCTTTGCATTCTCTGTCGTTATTTAGTGATATTTCATAGTTTATCATAAATGGCCGTAATTGTAAGCAAGTTATGTAATTTCCCCGATGGTGCTCCTAGACACTGATCCAATAAACTGGCATGGGAGTTTGTTTATTTATTTTTTAATTTTTGATCGAGACTCCAAACCTCCTCCGCCCCCTAGTACCAAAAACAGGACTAGAATACACATGTGCAGAGTTTTATGCGTAAATCTGTTAATTTTAATGGTAGCATGCTTGTGTGTCGGCTTGGTAGAAATATCAGGGAATTGCTGGGAATTTGGAGCACCTCAATGTCACTGCTCGGTTAAAACAAAAATACCTGGCCAGCAAGCAGTGGAAACTAGCACTGCTCAAGGAATAGAGGACAGTTAGTGCTAAAAGTTTATTATAGTCTGTACACTTAAAATAGGCTGAATGGAGTAAAAATATGTTGTTTTAAAAACTCAGGTATCACTCAGATCAGTGCAATAAATATTAATTCATTTTTAGTTGTGTTTTTTTTTTGTGCCGTAAAAGGCTCAGTACGTAACACCAGGCTAGTGTTT
The DNA here is from genome assembly GCF_024256425.1 of Clarias gariepinus. Classification (NCBI taxonomy): domain Eukaryota; kingdom Metazoa; phylum Chordata; class Actinopteri; order Siluriformes; family Clariidae; genus Clarias; species Clarias gariepinus. The sequence goes on along the minus strand of NC_071102.1, from coordinate 24,159,316 downwards.
GTTTAATACTGCGTTTGAGGTGATTTCTTGTATTTATTCATTTATTAGTGCCGTCAATCAATTGAAAATTTTAATCTAGTTAATCACCGTCATAGTCTCTTGTAAGTGCAATAAACGAGACATAGTCTCTTGTAAGTGCAATAAACGAGACAATGTATTCTTGTAAAAAATAATTCCCCTTTGAAGGTAGCTCGAGCACACTTTGGATTAACTTTGGTTTTATCCAAACTTCTATCTAGAAGCTTTTAAGTTGCCATTCAGTTCCCTCAGTCATCTTGTTACACAGCCGGCACTGCGATTCTGGGGCTCCATTAGGGTCAAACTTGGTTGCATGATTAATTTGCGTTTATAAATAGTATCGCATTAAAATTCCTAAGATGAATCAGATGCATTGTTACCGTGTTCATATTGACAGCACAATACATTTTTTTTTTTAATGCAAACGTTCTCAGGAAGGTCTGGAATTTGAATGAAATCGGTCTTTATTTCTCTACATCCAAAACATTTAATGAAGGCAAACCCAGAATGTTTCATGTTCAGTCAAATATGGATTTTGTGAGGTTAATGTGACTGTGAGTGCTGACTTATACAAAAGCCACACGCAGTTTGGAATGATTGCTGCAGCTGGTTAAAATTAGTTTTTGGATTTTTTTTTTTTTAACCATTATGTAATGGGATACAATGCAAGTCAGTTTGGGGTTTTTTATTTATTTTAAGTGTGTGGGACACAAAGGTAAGCTGAGACTTTTACCACTGCCATGAAATGCTTTAGCTATTTTAGACACGTGTCTCTCTTTCTGTCTGTCTTTTTTTCTTTTCTCTTCCTGCTCCATTTGCATTTGTATTCTGCTGCATCATATCCTGCTCTGTATTGGATTATCCAGGGAATGAAAGAGACTGCATGTTTTACTCCATAATGCTCCAGATTTCATGGTGCGTGCGAGCATTAAACGCACACTAGGCTGTAGGGAAAGCGTGAGGATGACTGAAGAGGAGAGAAAACATCTTGTTGACATGGTTACAGACCGAAAGGCTGGACTTGTAGAACGTGCCAATCAAAACAAGGTAAGGTCGAGTGACGTGGACGGACCGAAGGAAGCTGAAGGAGGGAGGAAGGACGGTATGAGACAGGGGTGTGTGTTGAAAGTGTATGTGTTGGGGGAGGGGCAGGCTCATTCGTCTCGTTTCCAAGCTGCTGTCCCCTCCCACTGGTGTGTGTTCCAATAAGGAGGCTGTGTAAAAGGGGAACCGAATCCCTTAGCTGTCACACACAAACGCACACGCGTGCACGCACACACACACACACACACACACACACACACACACACACAAATACTGCTATGCAGTTTCTCAGTCCTGAGCACACGCCGCTCATGTAGGATACTTGGTTTAGGAGTTTGCCGCTTTTTCTTTAATCCTCTTCACATACAGAGCAAGAGCAAGATGTCTGTCCAGGTGGGTGGGACTGTTTTTGCTCCCTGACCCCTTTTCCATTTTGCTGTTTTCGCTATAGCAAATGTCGTCTCTCGTCCCCCTTTCAGAGGCTTCGTGTTTGCTTTCTAACTGTCTTTACACCATTTTGAAGACAAAAGGCAAGAATCCATATTGGCTGCACAGAATGGGGGAACGGGGGAACTGTCTGTGGCTGTGTCATGGACGCCTTGCATGTCTGCGTACGCGAGGATAACATGGCTGATCAGTATCGGCTGTGATCATTTTAACAGACATGCAAGTGTGTTCGGTGCCTCAGTGCTCGCTCGCATGCTTAAGCGCTGCACACCTTCTGCAGGAACTCCTCCAGACAATCAGTAACATTTTGTATATTTCTTTGAGTTTTTTTTTTTTTTGTCTTAAGACGAACTCGATACTGTGTGCATTATTATATATATATTTTTTTTACTGTGCGTTTTTTTTACACTTTCAAAAGCGACTGGCATTTTTATCTAAGAGTAGTACTGCGATTAATTATTTATTATTGTCTGCAGCCTTCATCCGACTCCCATTGGTTGATTTTGCTCTTTTTAAATGCATTCTAGTATTAATTGTAGTTCTGTTGTTGGTGATGCAATGTCAATTTCAGACTATTTTATGTGTTTCGAACACAGATATTTTTCATATACACTGTCTGGATAAAGTCGCACGTTCTAATATTTCGTTGAACTAATTTTCATCGTTTTGCCATAAGCTTTGATTACGCCACAAAATCACCATAGAACAGTTTCTCCTTATGCACTGTTACAACGTTTATCTCCGTGCTGAGTTATGTATTGCTGTACTCTTGTACAGGTATTCTCTGACTTACGAACATTCAAGTCACGTATATATTGCAGATACAAACAGACCATGGTTCTACGAACATTCGTAGCCGTGAACTATTCACGGAAGTAGCTTGCGTGTATTGTACAAAAAATACACACTGCAATTATATGAACATAAAGTAAATGCATAAAATCTATAAAGTCCGATATATTGTATGTGCGCGTGTGATGGTGCGGGAGAAATGAGTTGGCCTCACCGGTTTCAATCAATCAGTCCGGGAGCATGATGATAGAAAAAAAATGCCTGTGCTGATGGCAAATAATCCTATTTTGGGAAAATCCTCAAGAAAACAGAGTTCACAGTCCAATACAGCGGAAAACAGCTCAGAGACAACATGGATATTGGATTCCCCATGCGAATTGAAGGTGTAGATACAACACTGCGAGATTACTCATTACTCCTTAGGTATTCACTTGTGCAGTGCAGACCTTTCCCCATGCAGTGTGGGGAAAGGGGATGGAGATTTAATTAAGTGGATTGATATGCTTTACATTTTATATTTGTGTCAAAGGCTCACTTTGTTGGACTTAAGAAAAAATCTGACTTACGAACCTGCTCCTGGAACGGAACTCGTTTCTTATTCATTGGCTACAGTCAGCTAAGCATTGTCGTCGTGCCGTGCCATTGGGCAAGAAAAAAAAAATTCAATCTTTTGATATCCTGGTCATTCAGTACATTCAGGTTGTCAGCTGACTTCATTTTATTGCCACATAACGTTGCTGAGTCTAGACCTGAGCAACTGAACCAACCCCAGATCACAACTATGCATGATGGGTGCATCGTTTGTGCGCTTCCCCTTACCCTGACACACCCATCACTCTGGAATAGGCTCAATCTGGACTCATTAGGCCACATTAACCTTTTCCTCTCCTTTCAAAGTCCAATATGATGAGCCTCATTAACAATTGGTTTTCTTATGACCATGAGTTCTCATCACACTGTGTGTGTAGAAATGCTTTTACTTTCATTATTAAACATAGCTATGATCTCTACTGTCAGATTTATGTTTTTATGATGCAGCTTTAGGTATTTACGTGAGCTCCAGTAATTGTCATTTATTTATTTTTTTTAAATCTAATCTTATTTCATCTGCTTTCAGGCCAATAATTTGACTCTCCTGAAGCAAAGTAACATAATTTTCATGACCGTGTCAAGGATGCGTCTTAATGCATGGTTGTTTAAGAAATGAGAAGCTAATCACTCCCGTCAGTTAGGATTACAAGAATTCTTGCCAGCTGAAACATATTAGTCACTGCAGTTATTATTCAATTAAAGGCTGTTAAAAGTATTTGCTTATTTAAATTTTAAAAACAGCTTTTGCATAAGTAGTCTGTAGTGTTTTTAAATATTATGATTTTTCTTTTCTTTTCGGTTAGGATTAGAAGACTTCTCTAAATTCCACTGTTTGGTTAAATCTGTTCCTTAAGGTATTTGTGTCATTTGTTATTACATATTAATGGCATCAACAGAGAGTCAATAGACAGCCCAGCCTACCAGTTTCGGTTTTTGGAGATTAGTAGTTGCGCAGCCTCTATTAGCAGATGGTGATGTAACTACAAAGTCTTAAAACTAGCACCGTCTCTAGAGATCAGCTTATTGTTTTTCCATGCACATTTGGCTGCCAAGGTTTTTGGCACTCAAATGTGATTGAAATATTGTTGTATTAATAGTTTCATAATCTCCACAAAAAAAAAAAAAAAAGATCGTAACATTTAGTACCTACTTCAAACACTTCTGGCAGCTTTTCCTCTCAGCGTGGGCTGTCATGTTAAAAGGTAAAATGTGTTTTTTTATTTGGAGTTTTCTGCCGTTGGGGACAGGTTATATCGAGCTTTTCCATAAATTCTACACCAACCTTGCCTTCACCTTGAAAGACTTAACAGATTCTGCTAAGAATCAAGTAAATCATGGTTTAATTCCTATCTCTAAATTTTTCAGCTTGGACTTGAACTTGGGTCAGAAGTAAAAAAATTTTAATAAACAAACAAATAAATAAATAGTGTTTTGTTTTGTTATTGTTAAATTAATCCAGTGCAGCATGAAACTAGTGTGTTAAAAGATCATAATACCTCTGGGGCTCAACACAAGAATTGTTGCCAGCTGAAACATATGTGTCACTGCAGTAATTAAGAAGAGAGACACAACAGAAAAGTGTATCAGGAGATTGCATGTTCAAAACCCAACAGTGTCAGAGAGCCATTAAAGCAATGGCCATATTACTTGCCGGTCCAGTGTGTTTGCCTTTGAACTTGTGTGTGCAAAAGAGGGGAGACATTGCTTTTCTCTGTGTATGTTGCACTTCTACGTGATAGAGCTTGTGTTGTGAGCAGGTGTCTTGGGAGTACTTGATAGTCTTTACACTCCCTTGTTAGTGCCTGATATGATAGCTGGTAGGTGGAAAATGGAAGATGGCCAAATTGTTGAGAAAATTGGCAGAAAATGGAAGGCGATAAGAATTTAACCCTTTAGATTTTTGTATATATGAACCTACATGAAATGTTTCTTGTGTTATAGCAGTTACAAACAGTTCCCTCACTGGCCTCTTTTTCTTTTTTTCCTCTTCATGATTTTCAATAATAACAAAACAAGTAATTGCAACAGCCTTCACCCTAAAAGTTTGCAGGAGTTACAGGTAACCTTTTAACTCGAGACACTAACATTTTCATTTAAGGACATGATATTTACAACTCCTTTTTTTTTTGGTTGTTTTTTTGGGATTGTGTTTGAACTGTCTTCGCAGTGAGAGAAGTAGTGCTGGTGTTCAGGAACTGCTAAATCATTGTCATTTAGTATTTATAACTTCTTTGTAAAAATAAACCATTTGTTGAAATTCGTACAATTTATGTATTGTTAGTCAAACCAGCAGAATCTGTCAGAACTGTTGTCTTAAAACTAAATAAAAATTAGCTTATGCCCATTTAATTTAACAATTCTTCTGATGTATAATTGAAATCTTCAAACTGTAGAAATATTAATACAGACTGTATTACAGTAGATATATATTTCTTAAAGGAGCATAAGACGATTGTCAGGTGTTACGAGTTAATTAATTTCTGTTAATAATTGTAAACATTTAAAAACTAGTAACCAATGATGTTTATTTTGCATAATATTTCTCTGTTACTCACTTGTCTGTTAATTTGTACACCACAAGAGGGCTCACTTGCAGTTCATAAATGTTTTAACATTGTATTTTTAGCTTCATCATTTTTGCCATGAGGACGGAAAGACGAGGAGTATTCTGTTTCTACTGTTTGGGCTCCATTAGTTTGTCTTGTATAATCAAATTATGATATTATTATGATTACGCTGCTGAAACTGTTTAAATAAAACTTAAGCTGGAAGTAAATGTGAATCTTTGCTCCATCATATATTAATCAATTATTGATTGATGACGTGTTCAATTATCGCATCAGAAAAATCTGTGAATTATTTTTTATTTTTTTTTAGAACCCTACAAGAAATAAAATTGGTTCAGTACACTCTGCGATGTTTTTTTATTTATTATATTTTATTATTTATCTATTATTAACTAATGTATTTATTCATTTACAGATTGCAGACCATTTTAGGCCGGTTCGATGAAGTGTTAAATTCTGGAAACATGGCCCTCAGCCTGAGTCAAGGTAAGCTGAAGTTAAAATTAAGTTAAAAGTTACAGTATGGAGTGGTCACATCTGTTGTTGTCCGAATTGAGGTACCAGCGCAGGTCGACTCATTCTTCAACGTACCAACACACACACAAACACTGAAAACAAGCAGGATATCATTTGGTGTGGGTGAGCCCACATTTGGCCTTGTTCTGAATGAAACAATAGTTAGTATGTGCAGGTGTTAAGAGAGCAGCATGGGAATTTATTTTGTTATTCAGGGGCAAATCACATACCCAGATGCTCAGGATAAGCAATCAAGCAAGTCATTAGGTAACCAAGTTATCACTTTTTGTACTTTGTAACTTTCTGGTGGACAAGAAGGTTCAAGAAGTAAAAAAAACAAAACACAAACTATGCCTTACTAATCTTTTCCTTTTTATTTAGTGATTAGATATTTAAACTAGAGCGATCCATATCGGTGCTATAAGTAAAGCTCTGCATGTCTGACTCACACTGCTGCCTGTTGATGCGTTTCACAAATCAGGTTTGGTTTTTTAGTTGATTACTCCATACAGCCGGGATTTCTTTAGAAGAATAACCTGTCCGATATTCGTTGTCTGGAAATGGTTATTTATCATTATGGCTATGTTTTTTAATTTGACCCATTTCTTGGAAATTGTTTTGCTGTGGTTTTAGTAGACGCTAGGATGTGTTTTTCATGAACGATTCGTTCTTTTTGAACGAATCTTTAACGTGACTCAGAAGAACGAGCAGTCTCGGAGAGTGATTCGTTCATTTTCACCTTCCTACTAACTGTCGCAAAACCTCCGTACGTTATGTACAGGAAACAGAAATGAGTAGTTACCTTTGATTTTTTTCTGTCCGAGTCCTTCGTTCATTTGTCACGTGACTCCCATAGACGCTATGCAGTGCAATAGATTCAGTAGAACGAACGACTCAGACTAGAAGATATGAGAGGTGAGATACTCATTCTGTTTATCATAATATGTCCCTAGCTGCATTGTAATATTTTTATTACTGGAACTATAGCCAAAATTTGTGTATGTAGACGTATTGGGAGTTCTTTAGTGCAAATGGAACATTTTATTTTATTTCTGATCAAAAGGACGAAATGAACTAAATGACTCAAAAAAAGATTTGTTAATTTTGATGAACGAGATTCAAAGAACCGAGTCATTAAAATGATTCAAACTTCCTATCACTAATAAACGCATGTTTGGAGCAACACCGCGTTGGTAGTATTATTTATTCAATCAGCCAAAATAAAAGCTAAAAAGAAAAAAAAATCTCTTTTGGTAATTCAATTTATACTTCAGAATAGGTTAAGGAATCTAACACCATAGTTGTGACAGTGTTGGAAAATGTACAGCAGAACGTGTGTATTACTGCTGCAACTAACGATTATTTTGATATAATTTTTTTTTTCTTCGATTAATCGGATAAACCCTAAACGCTTCTTTAATATGATGTTTTGCTTATAACTATATAAAACCATAAATCAGGGTATTATTTATGTCTAAAAGTAAACTTTAAAAAAATACAAAAGCCACATATAGAGTTTAATGATCTTTAATTTTGACATTTAAAGCTTATTTTAATGTAAATCAACATTTTTGTTTTTAACAATAATTGCAGATGGCAAGTGGACAGTGTGTTTATATGTGTATATAAAATTAATATATATATATATATATATATATATATATATATAAAACTAATATTAGTTATATATATATATATAACTTGTGTATATTTAGTTATTTATATATGTATATACAGTTATAGTTATATACTGCATATATATATATATATATATATATAACTGACATTCAGTTGTTAAGATATAAACAGCTAAAATAATGTAATTTTGTATAATAAAATGATATATGCACAACTAAAACCACAGTAAATAACGTTTGAAAACACATTTGCTAGTTAACAAGTTAACTTTGTAGTGGACTATAAAAAAAAAATGTAGAAATGCAAAAAGCTAATAGTCACAAATGTACTGTTATTTGCATTCACTGAAAACCACAACAATCACTAAATGTAATATTCTACTGTTATTCGCACCGTGTAATTTAAGATAATCTAAAGTAGCGCCATTAAATGAATCACTATTGCTCATGAGGTGATTGTGCAATGTTATGATAGCGAGTAGCTCGTGAACAGATCTAGCGCGACTGTCCCGAAGTTAGCAAATAGTTTAAACAAAAGCACTTAAACTAAAGGAGCGCGACCACAAGATGCACAAATACACATAGACAGGCGCTCGCGCAATGGATGTTACATCGTGTATAACTTTTACACGATGAAGAGATACAGTTTTACTGACCCTGCTGAGGTTTCGCCATCCGTAACACCGACATGTTTTCTTTTTAAGTGTTTGTGAATGACTGTGGTACTGCCATGGCATGAAAGCCTTGCACAGCGTGCAGGTTACCGTCTTCTTAGAGGCGTTTAATGTAAATTGCTATCAAACCATGGATGACTCGGGGCGTGCGCTTTTTCCTGCAGACGCTTCTGTAACATCCATTGCGCGAGCGCCTGTCTATGTGTATTTGTGCATCTTGTGGTCGCGCTCCTCAGTGACGTGAGCAGCCCAAGTAATAGATAACGACATTTTATCGATTGTTTGTTGCAGCCCTAGTGTGTATAGAAGATCCTCAAGTAAAGAGTGTTTTTGCTTTGCAATGATGTGAATGCTATTTAGTAGAAACCGGGTTTATAATGTTAATTTCAGATCTTTTCCTAGTGATATGTCGTGCGAGACACTCTCGTAAAGCTGTGGGTGGCAGCAGCCACACTTTCATCAGGACAATAGACAAAACTGGTAGCATGTCGAGTGGTAAAAAAACATGGACGACTTTACAGTCTTGTAGATTTCCAACATGAAAATGCAGACGACTTCCGGGTCGGATGTTGTGATTTTCACACATAACAAAAATACAAAACTCCTACTTGTCTCCTGTTTCTGGTGAGAAGAAGAAAAGAAAGTCACATACTCATGATCAACATTTTTGTAATCTAAATCTTTACGTACAGTAAGCTAAGCGATGACGTTCAGTAGGCCAGGCGTCTAAAATGCATTTTTGACTTTTAACTTACATTTTAGGCAGACTCTTTTATCCAGAGCGACTTTTTATTATTATTATTATATATTTTTTTTATGTACAACTAAGGTGTTGAGTGTTTAGGGCCTTGCTTAAGGGACCAACAGGTGGTCATGTGATTTGAACCTGGATTTTCCGAACTGTAGTCTAATGCCTTAACCACTGTGCTACCGCTAACTGTCACGTCATTTTTGTATTATTTCTACTGTAATAATTATTTGATAGAGACTTGTATCACAGACACTCAACTAGAGATGAGCCTAAAAATAAAAACACAGGGTATGGTAAAGCTGTCTGTCTATTTATTTATTTATTTTGTTAGTACTTTGTAACAGTCAGTAGTAAATCTGTTTATTTTTAAGTTTTCTTATGTCTTTAGGAAAATGGCCTTTAAGGCATCTCCGTAGCTGCTGCAATGGGAATGATAACAGGAATTCTTCTCATAGATATTACAGATGTTTACAGCTGTTACATATAAATAAATAATTAAAACGATGACGTTTTACAAGTTAAGGCTTTATACGTCACATATACATTAATGCACAGTGAAATTCTTTCTTCACATATTCCTGCGTGAACAGGGGTCAGAGTGCAGGGTCAGACATGAGCATAGGGTTAAGGGCCTTGCTCAAGGGCCCAACTTTGGCAAGCTGGTGGAGATGGGGTTTGAACCACCAACCTTCTGATCAGTGACTCTGAAAGTTAGCCGGTTTAATGATAGTGGGAAGTGAAGTGGGATTAACATGAACATAAAAATTTTGGAAAATTTTTGATTTAATCATAATGATGATGATTTTTACAGAACATTATGTGTTTTATGCCCGTATTAACGCCATGCACAGAATTCAGTAGTTGAAATGCTTTTTCGAAGTAGCTGCTGTCACTTGTGTCTAATTGGGACGGAGCTGAAGAAGAGGGAGAGTTATTCAGTAAACTTCTTGTCCAGTAAGCTGCAGGAGGTGGAGAGGGTTGGCGAGAGCTGTGCCTGTCACTGCTTTCCCTGACACTGTGTGACCGAGAGAGAGAGAGAGAGAGAATGTGAGTGAATGAAAGAGCCATCTCTTCTCAGAAGCAGCGTAGCCATGGCATGGTGGAGATGTTAACGGTGAGTGCATAACGCGTTTATGTCGTATTAGTCTCGCAGACTCGTATGTTATTCGTATGCTGTGTATTCTTTCCATCCAGCTGTTGCAGAAGGTCAGAATGCAGTTTGTCTTTCTTTCTGTAGCTGTAACGTGATTTTATGAAGATGAACTTTATCCTCAAGTGAGCGTCTGCACGATTCTTTTTTCGCGGTTTTGTCGTAGAGCAATTCCTATTCGTTTGAAGAACGTCGTAGTAAACGCAGCTGTGTGTGTGTGTGAGACATGGTCATGTTTGTTTCTGCGTCACAGGCTGTTTTTTAGGCCATCCCGCTGTCACGGTGATGTTCTTTTTGTGTGTGTGTCTGAAAGAGAAATTGCTTTAAAATGCGTGTTTGTAGGTCACAGGTCGACGTCGGACCTCAAACTTTTAACGTCTGTGCTTTTCCTGTGGATGAGCTCACTTCCTGATGAACAGATTAGATTAAGTTACAAGTTAGAGCGCATCCAGAAGAGCTCGTGTCAATGACGCCCAGCATGCTCTGCATCACAACCCACACACACACATATACACATTTTTATAAGGCTGTGTATATCCTAGGGTTGTTTAAAGCAAATTTTTATCTCGGCTGTATTCTTACACCCTGTTGTTTTTTTTTTTGTTTTTTTTGTGCGTACTAGCACAAGGATTTATGAAGCTGTTCGTTTAAGTTTCTCAGTAATATTCCTAGTCGTTTATGGATATCTCGGATTAACTCTGCCTTTTGTGCGAGGATTCGTTTCGAGACGATTTCTTTTTGTATTGTTTGGAAAAAATTTTCGTTATCTCGCATCATTCTTAAATGTTTTTTTTTTATTTTTATTTTTTTTTATTCCCAGCAAAGTCAACCAAGTCGTGATAACCACACTGCTTTTTGAAATTGAATCTCGATTCCATGAGGCATATGGACTCCCGCTGTTGTCATAGAAACAGCCTTTGGAGATGTGCCAGCTTCTCCCCGCCCCGGCTCTTTTTCTCCTTTTCTCTTTCTCCTCTTCACCCACTTTCTCAGCCCCTTCACGTCCTTTAATCTCTCTTTTTTTTCTCTCTTCCGCTCTCTTGTTTATCTTTTTTTTCCCTCATGTTTCTTCATTTGGTTTGTTTGGACACGCCCTTCTGCGCAGACAAAGGTGGATTATGCTAGTATGCTGATAATGCTAATGCCACGGCTTGAAACACAGAGGTCTTTCATGCCCTGAAGGAAGGATCAGCATTAGTAATGTCGACAGGCCCTGACCTAGAATCGGGGTCACGTCTCCTCTTTGCCGCACACACACACACACACACACACACACACGTATTAGTAAAGAGCATGTCTCATCTCGAGGGGTGTGGCTGGTCTTTTCAGCCCCTCCACCCCCTCGCCCTCCCTTATTATTACTATCATCCCTTCTGTAGAGGACACACTCTTGCCTGCCTGTTGTCGAGTGTGTGTGTGTGTTGGCTTGCTAGCGACGTATTAATACAGATTAGCTTAGCTTCTCTAGACCGGATTGAGCTCATTTATATTCGCCAAGCATCCTCCAATCTCTAAGCTTACTGGCTGGTAAAAAGATGATGTCATCACTCTCCCTATTGGTTCCTCGGACATCATGTGAAGGAGGAGTTGTGGGCCGTGAGAAAAGGGAGGAGGCTGATGGGAGAGAAAGGAGTAAAGGTGAAAGAGAGAGAGAGAAATTGAAATAAAACGAAAGGGAAGATGCTAACATGCTATAGGGTGGAGGTTCCTCCAGATCCCGATACGTTCTCCTCACAGTTTTTGTCTCCGTCATGTGAGCGCCGGTTTGGGCGTTGATGCGAGAGAGAGAGTAAGAGAGACGGAGCGTGAGACTGCTGTCAGGCATGAGGCGCCTCATCTGTAAAAGCATCTGTGACTGTAAGTGTCCCTTTAATGCACTGTGTGTGTGTGTGTATGTATGTGTGTGTGTGTGTGTGTGTGTGTATGTGTGCTGAGAGTGTATGGGAGTAAAGAAACCCCGAGTGTGAGCGTATCGATCGTGGAACAGGGTGTTGTCCGGCCGTCGTTACCATGGAGAGCACAGCACTGAGGTTTCGTTCAAGCTCTCGGATACGTCTGCATTCCGCTATCCATCCACTCGTGTGTGTGCGTTTGCTGCTTCGCACAGCCGGAGTGTGTAGGCGTGTGGAGGGGATGTTTGACACGTAGCAGCAGTGCTCTTTGTTTAGCTTAGGGTGATTTTAAGTGTGGAAGGTGATTCTTAACCTGAAGCGGTGCAAAAGGTCAGGAGTTTAACAACCAGCTAGAAATCGACCACCAACATTCTTCAGGGGTCGTAGAGGTGTACGCATACGCTCCAGGATTCGCCCGTCGATTCTTTCTTTTAATATCACTCAATATCATTTAGCTGATGGTTATATAAGGTGTGTTAAATAAGAGAGAGATTGAGAGATCTGCAGTGGAGGAGTTCTCGTCCATCCAGGCCCGAAGTCAAAAATTATCCCCAGCCTGGCTGTAGCTTTCGTGTTCCCTCGTTTTAAAAAATACTTGCCACGAATGCACCACTGTCTTCACTTCTTCATCAGAAGTGAATCTTCGTGAATCTCGTAAAGCTGCCTGTTGGATCAGGACGAGATCAGGACGCTTCAACAACAGAAAAAAACAAGTTTGTGTTTGAGTGTTGACAGTTTTGGGCAGAAGCGTGCAGACGTGCATCAGCATGAAAGACCCTCCGATTGCAGTCCTGCAATTTTAGTCTTCAGCTCTTCAATAAGCGTCTCGCTGTGATGAGCACTGTTGATCATTGAACCCTTTTTCCTGGTGATGTTCCAATACTGCTGGCCCTCGAGAATTCCAGAAAAACGTAGCGTAGATGAATCTTCCAGCTGATGGTTGACTTGAACTTTTGGGGAACTGCTTTAATAATTCTAAGACTAAGTGTTAATGAAGCCGAAATGTTTAGGAGAGGATGAGTCTGTGCGGATCCTGTGATGGATAGATTAGTGCTTTGTCTTTTCCAGCAAAGTTTCTGACATACCACATCGTGTTTGTGCCATCTGTGTCTCCGGCAGGCGTTTATTCGTTTGTTTAAATTCGACTGCATGTCGTCCTAGCTGAAGTGTTTGCCTGTATAACAGCTTTACGCTGCAGGATTATTATTATTATTAAAATTTTTTATTTTTTGCTCAGGTTATGTTGGTAATTTCACATTTATGGGGTTAGGATTTTCAGGTTCAGGAAAGATTCCTGATTATTTCTAGCTATGATAAACTTCTTCTCCATCAACCGTCCATCATCAGCAGATTGAGACACTTCACCTAATGAGTGTGTGTAGTGAGCGAGTGGTTGAAATAAAAAAAAAAAAAAAAAAAAAAAAAAAGTGAAAATCAGTAGGGAGTAGGATTAAAAAAGGTTATTAAACCGACTTTGTCATCTTAACAATTGTAGATCATTTTAACGTTTCGGTATATTGACATATATCTCCGGCAACCCATAAACACAATAATAATTCTTTTTTTTTTAATAATACAGTTCATCTGATTGTGTAATGATTATTGAGGCACTATCACAGCAAACCCCAGGATACACGGATGGATCAAAATCATCAGGAAATGAAGTGGCAGCAGCTTTTGCAACAAATCTGCTCCATCAGGGTTTTTACAAATCCCAGATCAATGTTAGATTTTTTTTTTTTATTACGAAGGCAAGTGCTCTGCTTATGGCTTTGAAATTCATTGAATCCACATGGTGAAAGGATTTCCTGATAATAACAGACTCTAAGTCATGTCTTGAAGCATTTGAAAATATAACAACAGATCACCTAACAATCGTGGAAATCCTAAATACGTTATAATTTTTAGAATTCCGTAATTTTAACATCATTTTCTGTCGGATACCTAGACACCCGGGAATTCCTGGTAATGAGCAAGCAGACGAAATCGCCAAAGAAAGAAAAAATCAAATCCTTTATACCTTTCACTGACTATGCATTAAAAATGTACATGGGATCAACGTTTAAATGAAATACTACATTAAATAAATCCTGATGTTCGAACAGAACATGTATTTCTTTTTAATCAACGTTAGGATCAAGTCACTTATACAAGATGCAGAATAGGACACTCAAAAGCTACGCACACATTTTACTATCAAGAGAAAATCCACCAGTCCTCATCTTATTTATTGTAATTGTTTTACTCCTGTGAGGAATTTATTCTGTTGACACTTTTTAATAGTTTTAAACAAATAAATCCAAATTCAGTTTTAAAGTTCTTAGAAGCAAATTAATCCTAAACATCTTTTCTAGTTTTAATATTGAATAACAACAACTGATGCTCCCCACGAATATAGCCGTTTATATAAGCCGAAAATATTTCATGAGGCTAAATGACCTTATGGTTTAGGAGTTCATGACTATGCTTTTTCAAACTCCGTCTTCAACTTCCCTCAGATCGTAGCTTTGATGACGATGACTCCGTGGATGGTAGCCGGCCCTCGTCAGCCCAGGCAGCTTTCAAAGTACCCAAAGTGCCGAAGAAACCCGCGGAATCAGCCAGCAGCTCCAGAAGACCCAGTGCGACAGGAACCACCAAAATGAGTGAGTACTGGAGTCACCCTTGTACACACACACACACACACACACACACACACACACACACACACACACAAATCGAGCGGTTAGAGGATTTCAACAGTGGGCAGCCTGGCATAGGAGGACATGGAGGGCTGTGAAAGGAGCAGGAGGCCCTGGGGTTCCTCTTGCGGTCTTTTAGAAGAAAGCTCATCTTATTTTTAGCTGATGGTGGAAATGCTGTTTATGCCTCTGGAACAGGCTAACTTGTTACACTGACTCGGCAGCAGCAGCTGTTATCTCTTTCCTCGAAAGCCTGCCTGAAAGGCTGTTCTTTAGAAATGAGATTAAGGAATAAATTGTGAACAAGATGAAAATTTCATGCTTTAAGGTAGAAATCAAGACACTTTACTTGCCTTTTCTTCCATATATATATATATATATAAAATCTGACCTGCAAAATTAAAATTAAAATTTTTATGATTAAAATTTTATTACTAATGAATATATACTCATTTTCCAACAGGATGCGAGTTCATGTCTGGAGCTAGTGCCGGTTCAATAGCGAACCTCCTAAGAACTGGCACTAGCATCAGACATGAACTAGCATCCTGGTGGAAAAGGGGTACATATTCATTAAAAGTTTGCCACTGTACACGTCTGTGTACATCTTTACTTTCCCAGCATTGCTAGCAGCAAATTATTATAATTTTTATCTAGCGGCATAAAATGTGCGTGGTAAGTACTTTAGCATGGCCTTGCGGCGAGCCGTTCTCCTTGCTTTTCGAGTCTGCGTTGGGATCAAACCATCATTACTAGAAAGCATTTGAGCTGCCCATTAAATAAGTTTTTTACTTATTAAATTTTTTAAAAGGTGGCATTCACAAACTTTTAGTTGTTCACGATAATCCCGCCCACCAGCTTCCAATGCGTAAGCGATTATTTGTTTTAGTTCAGCAAAACGGTCGTGCCGACATTTGAAACGAATGAAAAACTGGAACGAAATTGCGCTTCGAACCAGAAAAGGTGTAAATATGCAGTTAGGTTAGTCATCACGGAGTGTATGTTAAGTCCTAATCTGACCACCAGGCTGCGTCTGCGTCTCTCCTAAGCCTGAATTATTCTTCTACATCAAATCTAGAACTTGGAGTCTCGTGTACCGTATAGCTGTACATCATAGCCTGACCTGCACCTCCTCAGGATTGTAACTACATGCTGCAGCGACGCAGACCAGTACGACTGTGTTCGGTCCATGTGGTAGCATCAAATTTTCAGCTTCTTCTTCTACACATTCTCCCGCCTCCTTTGGTTGTGGTCGTTCTTCCAATCTTCTTTGACGTCTGGAGTAATTTCACTACAAGCAACTGCTGCTCAACATCTCTTAGCTTCAACTCCAACAAGAGCCGCTCAGTTTCATTCGCCATTTTTTGAGGTTAAACCACAAAAATCCATCAGTGCGTGACTCAGCACATTAACACATATTTGCCAGCTAGCGGTCCGGCGGAATAATTGCAGAGAGACACAAACACACCAGTAGAAATGTTCTCAACACGCTTCGTGTTCACAGCGGTCTTGACGCAGAAGCATGACTCAGACTCGAGTCATGTGTTTATTTCGCAGTGCATCAGCCGAAAGAGCTACAGGAATCCTGGGTGAAAGCCAGTAGTGGTTGGCTTCAATTCACGTTCGTTGTGATTTTCTACTTGTAGTTCAGATTGTCGATTGCATATTGGAAGAGAAATGCATAGAAGGAAGTATCGACAGTAATCGTGCTCTAGTTCTAATCCTGGTCCACTGAAGTTCTGGTTGAACAGACATGGATTTCATTGAAGGAGATTTTAATTTATTAATTTTTTATTATTTAGATGACTTTTTGTACAAACCGGCTCATAATTAATGCAACTGCGCAGGTAAGACTAAAGGTTTTTGCCAAAACTCCTAGTCTAGCCACTGCTGGGTTTTGAACTCATAACTTTCTAATTAGTAGCACAAAATCTCTGACTGAATCGCTGAGGTACGAGGTTAAAGTAGCATATGATGATATATATATATATATTTTTTCCCTTCCATAGACTTGAACCATTTTTTTTCTTTTTCTTTCCTGCTTTTCTATGGAAACTTCAGGAGAAAAAATGGTTTTAGGTCTAAAGGTATATAGTGCTGTTTGACTACTTTGGAATAAATTTAGTCAGAACTAGATAAAGTTTTTTCCGGTATAGATAGGGTTAGCAGTGTTTATCTGACAGCGCTGCTAGTAATATTTGGTGTGCCTCGGGTCTCTGTGAATCCAAACAAATAAAGTGACCAGCTGTCTATTCAGGAGAAAGCACATGCAGGTGAAAGTTGTGGATCTATGGAAAAAGAAAAAAAAACACTAAAGAGATGGAGCTGTGATGTTTTCTTTTCCTCCCTAAATATCTCTTCTCTACCTTGTTGCCTAAAAATCTAATTGTTAATTGTTAAAATTGAAACCAGCTATCATTTTACCATAAAATACACTGAAATACATTTACCCTGTTATACTATTATGATGATTAAAAACGACTTGCATGCAGATCTAAGTTGTGTATCTAGAGAAAACGCTGAAGAGATTTCCTTTTTTTCCTTAACAGAGATATATTAGTAAACAAGATGTGCTCGAATTCGTTCGCGTGGAATTAAATCGCACACTTTTAAGCGCGATAAACTTTTTTAAAAAAAGGACAGTGCCATCTGTTAAGTTTTGGAATTAACTAAAATGTTTACGTAACCGTGAAGTGCACGGAATGAAGGTGAGAGATCGCGTTTATTAAGTCGATTTCAGTTAAGCACACAAGTGTGTATTAAAGACGTACAGCACCATCTTTTGCATTTTGAGATGAACTAATGATTTTTTTCAAGGTCTATTATTATTATTATTTATATTTTTTTATGAATATTATTTTATAATATAAAAACATTTTCTATTTAAATTTCAAAGTAGCATATCTTCCTTTCCTGTGGCCTGTTTGCAATTAAATAAAGCCTATTTGTTACTTTGGCTAAATACACCTGTGAAAAAAACATTTAAGTTCATTCAGTTGTTTTTACGTGGTGCATGCAGAAACAGACAGACAGAAATTCCAATAAACATCTTTTAGTCATCTTGCACCCCTTAAAATTATTATTTTTATTTGCACAAATATCTTCAAAGTACATACACGCCAATTTTACAGTTTTATTTTATGTATAGATATTATACCGAATGTATTTAGTACTGAGATTAAATGTAAAAGCTTTCATTATGAAGGTATTAAATGATAAAGTTCTTTATTTGATTTAATTTTGCTCGTTACAAACTCACTGGAGATGTTGGCATGATTGGAAAATATCTTATAGCCGTGTGTAAGTGTGGTACAGTTTACTCTGTAACAACTAAGATTTTAATAACAGCCATAATGTTAAAAATCAAAAAATAAAATAAGAGTGAATTTATAAAAGTTCCAGACAAATCCTTAATTGAGGGCCATTTCACAGCAGGATTGTTATTATTATTATTATTATTGTTGTTGTTGTTGTTGTGCTAGAACAATGGCCTGTAATTTGATGTCAGGGGTGAGTTCAGGCTATTCCTGCCCAGCTGCTCCTCTCTAGCTGCTATATGAAATGCCCGGGGATGGGGGAAGCTTTGGCCCTGCTGCCTGTGTACTTGTGATTTGGTTAAAACACGTGGTATACAATATATGCATACTTAATAGAGAGTAGATGGATAGAGGGAAATGTTTGAATGTTTAAAATGTTAGCTTTATGGAATATATGCTCATTCTATTTTTTCCCCTATACAGTTAGTCCCCTACATACAAACATTCGAGCTTTTTATTCATTTATTTGTTAGTTTATTGTTAGTCACAGCTAATAAGCCGCAATTAGTAACGACTGAGATAAAAGGTAAAATATTTGAGAGAACGGTGCCAGGTGATTCGGTCAAACATCAGCACGATTCTCAAGAACACTATACTGTACTGTAATATACTATAGCTAATTGAGAAGAGCCAAGTGAGAGTTCTAGTATCTAAACAATGTTTGTTGGACTTATGAACAAATTGGACTTACGAACGAGTGCGCGTAACGAAACTTGTTTCGAGGAGACTAAGTGTGCCATGCTTTACCTTTTGTACAAAAAAAAACAGCTCTTGAAGTCTGAGTTTGCTGTATCTGTACTTTTGGCACAGACGTCCATCCTGAAACTCAACCGCTTGCTTCGCATTTCATCTGGGACGAAAAGGCTTACGAAAACTCCCCGTTTTCACACACATGCAATTATTCGCTCAGGTTTGGATGACCAAGACGCTTTTTTTTTTTGATCACACATCTCTTTAGTCAGAGCTGCCTGTCTCTGCACACTTGTGGGGGAGGGGCGGAGGGCGGTTGCTGCCCCTCGGGACCTGAAATTGACAGCTCTGTCGTGCAGAGACAGGATGTTCATTATTGTGTCAAGTGTTTCATTCCAGAGATTGTACCACAATGCAGTATGGCTAGGACATTGACCTCTTTTTCTAAATATGATGCACATAACGCAGGGAACCCCTATTTTGGCCTTGCACTGGTTTCCATAGAAACACTTTAGTGTGTGCTCTGTTGCTATGACAACAGCCGCAACT